>NW_027457139.1:150000-174430 GCF_040206685.1 Ascaphus truei | reverse complement strand
CTTTTTCCCCCCCGCTTCCCTTTCTCCCCCCCCGCTCCCCTTTCTCCCCCCCCGCTCCCCTTTCTCCCCCCCCCGCTTTAATGCTCCCCTTTCTCCCCCCCCCCCGCTTAATGCTTTATTAAATGTGTTTGTAATTGGTCATCTGTTGTTCCCAGCGTCCGTCTTATGTTATATGTTTGTATGTATGCCTAACAGTATTACACTATGTTATGATTTTTTCCTTACATGTTCACCCATCACATGTGGAGTATCCATTCCAGGAGAAACATCCACGCCACTGGTTGTATATTTTTATTACTATTATTATATGTTACACATTGTTAGTGCAGAGCGCCATTGATATATATTTTTGCACTGATCTACACCTGACTGGGGTTCAGGGATATATCACAGGCTGCCTGCACAATAGGATATAGCGCTACCTATCTGTTTTTTACACATTGACTTTACTTATACTTCAGTGGAGTCTCACCTTTTCAAGTGAAAACTTTCCTATAAAAATGCAATTTATTGGCATTACCAAACTTCATTAAATCACTTACGTCCTTGAACTTTGACAGACAGGATTACAGACCTTCCAACATTTGGCACAAACAGAAGAGGTAACTTTATTTGCTGCAGTATCTCGCTGTGGGAGAGAGGAGCTGGCAGGAAAGTGACCCCACTGTACGAAGCTCAATAACATGAACCATTTACTTACATGCAAAGATCATATAACCAATAAAATATACATATCTATGGATTTGTATATACTTTTAATAACACTTCTATTGTGTGTATATATCCACCATAACCAGTTGATCGTTAGCAGGTAAGTCATCAATCTCCCAGCCAGCTGCTTTAGGCTCGTAATATACTATGTGGCCGTGCGCACGCCTGTGCGAACGCGTGTGCATGTGCCGCACACGGTTTGTGTGTATAGAGTCCGTGCTGCCGGGAGTGACATGCTGGGAGGTAGTGTGTGTGTGTGTGTGTATACTGTAGATTGTGAGTGAATAATTACTTAAATAAGATTTGTAAAAGAAAAAAAACATGTTTAATAAATAAAAAAAATGTATTTGTGCACTTATTCACACACACACACACACACACACACACACACACACACACACACACACACACACACACACACTTCAGCGGCAGTAGCAGCGTGAATTCCTTATTTTCTTCATCTTCCCCCGTCGGCTGGTCCCACGCTCACTGCCGTGCACACGCGCGCTCCTATTATAGAATGGCTGACTAACCTCAGCCAAATATAAATGCCGCGCGCACAGCGCAGCAAGCGCACACACTGCAGAACAGCCGTGAATTAGCTGCAGCTTCAGCCACTGGCATCAATACAGTAGGTAAAATAGGTCAAGAAGAATGTAATAGGCACAGGATATAACAGGTACAGTACCTGCTAGATAGGTAAAATTTAATGTAATAGGTACAGGACATAAAAAAACAGGTACAGTTGGAGGCTGTGAACAACATGTAATTTGCTATATGCAAAGATCATATTATTAATAATATTTGCACACACACAATAGGAGGGATAATAATTCCCTATAACCAGTTTATCAGTAGGTACAGGACATAAAACAGACAAACAGAGCCTACCAAATAGGTGCAGCTGGAGGCCTGTGTGTAACTCCTGCTGACACCCTGCATGTTTAGCCAGGATATTTACATGTAGCTGCTGCTCTTCCCACTGACTGGGGTAGGCCCACATCCTGAGCTCAAGTTGTTGACGTCACGACACCGAGGGGTTGAACTACACTTCCCATGATGCTTTGGGAAGGGGGTCCTGATTGTACATGTGATAAAGCAGCTGTCAATCAAGAACACAGCAGGCACCGTCCAATTGGAAGAGCGGGTATGGGATGGGGCGGGCTAAGAGCTGTGCCAGTGTATTGTTCTGCTGAGGAGCACACAGAGCAGCTGGGGGCAGGGAACACATAGGTCTATGGGAAAACTAGGCCCACATCACCTCACTGTGTTACTGTTATTAGTATTCAACGGCAAAGTAATGTGCTCTGAGGTTTTCTTTTTCCAACAAAAAAGTACTTTTTTTTTTAGACTCCTGTGTAAGAGGATCCTACAGCTCTGTTACTAAAAGCACCTTCCCCCCTTTACCTGATTTAACTTGTTAGGCCGCGCTTATAGTGCCGCCGTCGCGTCGCGCTTACTATAAGCGCACGCGATGGCTGCAATGCATTTGTTTTGACGCGCAGTCGCCGTCACCCGCACTATAAGCGCAGCCTTATGCTTTACACAATAATTCTGCAGGTTTTGGCTTGTTGTGGTCGGAGGATAACTGTCTATACATATAAAGACTTGTATTTTCTAAGCTAAAGGGCCTTAGTATAATGCTAACCTCAAATCCTGAGTTCCTTGTGGCCCCCATGTAGGGTTGCCAGGTGGCTTCTCCAAAAATACTGGACACAATGGTGAAAGGTGCGATGCGCTTGAGACACACACCCACCCTCTTACCGCTCCATGCTGTTTCCTCCTCTCTTTGGTCCCACCCCCAGGCTCCTGACACCTCCTGATTGGCTGCATTACCCAGCAGCAATAAGGATGGCAGAAGCTGCCCAGCCCTCAAGCAACAGCCTGCTCTCTCCCCGCTCAGGGAAATCCCGCGGCCCCCCAAGCCGGTCAGGTCACATGCCCAGGGCTGCCAACAGAAATCCTGGGGCCCGGGACAAACATTTTAAGCAGGCCCCACCCCCCCGTGTCGGCAGTATTGCCTGCTACCCCCCCTCCCCCATTTCCCACCTCACGAGCCCCCTCTTTCCCCCCCATCCCATGTATTTCCCTTCCTTCCGTCTCACCCCCCGCCTCGGACACACACACACACACATATATATATAAATGTAGCCATGCTATAAAATGGCATACAGTTTTCTCTCATGCTGGCAGTAAGCCTGGTAAGTTACAGGGTTGCCAGCACCAATCATGGAGGTTTGTCCTCACACCCTGGTGAGGTGTAATATGTGTTCAAGGGGAGTGGTAACATACTCTGAGTCCACTGTTAGTGACATCAGAGATGTACCTGTTCCTAAGGTATATAAGGCACAGCACTGCCCAAAGTTAGTGTGTTCTCCTTGATCAAGTTCAGAGTGAAGGTCAAGGTGTGGATTAAAGGAGAAGTGCGTTTAAGCAGCAGCAGCCAGTTGGCTGGGCCTGCACTGTGTCCAGGCACCTGGCACAGGAGGTGATCCCACCTCATTAAAGCTGCAGTTCAGTCTTTTTTTTTTTTTTTACTGCAATAGTTTCATGTGTGCAATCTCTAATTACCTAAAGAACTGTATAGCTGCAGGTCAATTCATTCTCCATGTATTGATAGGCGAAATTTGGTGACATAATTAGTGAAGGGATCTATTTTTCTTCTGCTTCTGTCACTCAGTAGAAGCTCATGAATATTCATGAGCACTCCTGCACTGACATGTGCTAGAGGGAGGGCAGGGCTGACAAAGGGGTGTGCCAGAGCTTGTGACAGGACATGAAGGGGCAGTGCCTTAGTAAATGGCTGTTAAAATAGAATACAAGAAAATTGGTCTTTCAAAGTTGTTTTTTTGAAAACAGAAAATGCTAAAAGTATTTTTTCTTACTACAGAACTGATTTATTAAAAAAAACACACATGCAGGATATTGACGGAACTGCAGCTTTAAGAGACAGAAAGGCACATAGAGACACACTGACAAATGCATACACTGAAGGCACAGGCAGCATGCAGCTTCTGCACCATAAAAGTACATTTGAATAAAAAAGAATGATGATGTCTTTTAAGTGTGGCTCTATTGAAGTCTTGGGGTTTAAGTGTCAAGAAAATCTTGGCAAAAAACAGAGGCATCATTTTCAACCATTTAATCAATATGTGCTTTTAGATGACACTATCCTACATTCTGCATGGATATAATAATAATATTAATAATATTAATAATAATAATAATAGATACCATGGGAAAATAATAGGAGACATAATGGAAATATTATCCAGTTTGTCACCATAAGGGGAATATACATAGCGCTTCACAGCAATAATACAAGTGACAAAACTGGAATATAATAAATATATGGCTAGGGATACAGTATCCTACAGTACATCTGTCATGGATATAATAATAAGAGACATCATGGGAAAATGATAGGAAACATAATGGTAAAAAGCGCTACAGACATAAAAGGAAACATCCGGAAAAAGAGTTGCTGCTCCCCCGAAAAGCTTACAGTCTAAGTCTATACATAACAAGATACAATGTGTATCCATTTTGTGACCATATCTGTCATCAGAAAATAGAAACAACACGCAGAACACATCCAACTTTGCTGCCATTTGCTCATTAAATATTTTGACCAACACCAGTCTGTGAACTGTTGATGTTTAATGCTATGGTCACAGGCACAGCAGTATCGCCAATAATGCAAGAAGGTTTTATGTATGTCTTCTTCTTCTTCGTCGCGCTGAAGCGGGTGTCTCTTGGAGCTCTGGTGGAGGAACTATTCACCTGTCTTGTTGTTTCAGAGCTTTCAGAGAGTAAAAAACCTAGCACTAGTTTAGTTATTTTGATGCCCGCCTCATATAAACAAAATACAGCACACAATGCACTTTGCTTGCTCTCACTTATTGTATCATTTTGCCAATACCTATATGTGCAACACTGATTTTTAATGCTATTGTTTCATACGTTGCATTCTTTCTTTGGTATCTCTTATAAAATGGTTGAACGGAATCAGAAGTCATATGGTGACAAATTATTATTATTATTATGATTCTAAATAATGTAAAGGTTGCTCAATAAACTGCTATTGACAAAATCATCTGCCGAAACCCGGGATCGAACCAGGGACCTTTAGATCTTCAGTCTAACGCTCTCCCAACTGAGCTATTTCGGCTGTGCATGATTTTTGGACAGGTGTCTGGAGCAGATCTGAAGCACAATGTTAGAGATAGGCCAGATAGGCTTCCTTGAAAAGGTGAATTTTCAGAGAGTTTGGGGGAATAGAATATAAGACTTCATGGGACTTCACTGACAGACACACAGACACACACTCACTGACACACACACACTGACAGACACACACAAACTCACTGACAGACACACTTACTGACAGACACACAGACACACACTCACTGACAGACACACAGACACACACTCACTGACAGACACACAGACACACTCACTGACAGACACACAGACACACACTGACAGACACACAGACACACACTCACTGACAGACACACAGACACACTCACTGACAGACACACAGACACACACTCACTGACAGACACACAGACACACTCACTGACAGACACACAGACACACTCACTGACAGACACACACTCACTGACAGACACAGACAGACACAGACACACTCACTGACAGACACAGACAGACACAGACACACACTCACTGACAGACACAGACAGACACAGACACACACTCACTGACAGACACACACTCACTGACAGACACAGACAGACACAGACACACTCACTGACAGACACAGACAGACACAGACACACACTCACTGACAGACACAGACAGACACAGACACACACTCACTGACAGACACACAGACACAGACACACACTCACTGACAGACACACAGACACACAGACACACCCACTGACTGACAGACACACAGACACACACACTCACTGACAGACACACAGACACACACACTCACTGACAGACACACAGACACACAGACACACAGACACACAGACACACAGACACACAGACACACAGACACACAGACACACAGACACACAGACACACAGACACACAGACACACAGACACACAGACACACAGACACACAGACACACAGACACACAGACACACAGACACACAGACACACAGACACACAGACACACAGACACACAGACACACAGACACACAGACACACAGACACACAGACACACAGACACACAGACACACAGACACACAGACACACAGACACACAGACACACAGACACACAGACACACAGACACACAGACACACAGACACACAGACACACACTGCGATTGAGTCTGATTGAGATTGAGATTTACATTGATTGAGATTTAGATTTACATTTAGATTTACATTGATTGAGATTTAGATTTAAATTGATTTACAATTATTGAGATTTAGATTTACATTGATTGAGATTTAGATTTAAATTGATAGAGATTTACATTGATTGAGATTTAGATTTACATTGATTGAGATTTAGATTTACATTGATTGAAATTTAGATTTACATTGATTGAGATTTAGATTTACATTGATTGAGATTTAGATTTACATTTAGATTTACATTGATTGAGATTTAGATTTACATTGATTGAGATTTACATTGATTTACATTTAGATTTACATTGATTGAGATTTAAATTTACATTGATTCAGATTTAGATTTACATTGATTGAAATTTAGATTTACATTGATTGAGATTTAGATTTACATTGATTGAGATTTAGATTTACATTTAGATTTACATTGATTGAGATTTAGATTCACATTTAGATTTACATTGATTGAGATTTACATTTACATTGATTGAGATTTAGATTGACATTGATTGAGATTTAGATTCACATTTAGAGTTACATTGATTGAGATTTACATTTACATTGATTGAGATTTAGATTGACATTGATTGAGATTTAGATTTACATTGATTGAAATTTAGATTGACATTGATTGAGATTTAGATTGACATTGATTGAGATTTAGATTGACATTGATTGAGATTTAGATTTACATTGATTGAAATTTAGATTTACATTGATTGAGATTTAGATTTACATTGATTGAGATTTAGATTGACATTGATTGAGATTTAGATTTACATTGATTGAAATTTAGATTTACATTGATTGAGATTGAGATTTAGATTTACATTGATTGAGATTTAGATTTACATTGATTGAGATTTAGATTTAAATTGATTGAGATTTAGATTTACATTGATTGAGATTTAGATTTACATTGATTGAGATTTAGATTTACATTGATTGAGATTTAGATTCACATTTAGATTTACATTGATTGAGATTGAGATTTAGATTTACATTGATTGAGATTTAGATTTACATTTAGATTTACATTGATTGAGATTTAGATTTAAATTGATTGAGATTTAGATTTACATTGATTGAGATTTAGATTTACATTGATTGAGATTTAGATTTACATTGATTGAGATTTAGATTCACATTTAGATTTACATTGATTGAGATTGAGATTTAGATTTACATTGATTGAGATTTAGATTTACATTTAGATTTACATTGATTGAGATTTAGATTTAAATTGATTGAGATTTAGATTTACATTGATTGAGATTTAGATTGACATTGATTGAGATTTAGATTTACATTGATTGAGATTTAGATTTACATTGATTGAGATTTACATTGATTGAGATTTAGATTTACATTGATTGAGATTTAGATTTACATTGATTGAGATTTAAATTTACATTGATTCAGATTTAGATTTACATTGATTGAAATTTAGATTTACATTGATTGAGATTTAGATTTACATTGATTGAGATTTAGATTTACATTTAGATTTACATTGATTGAGATTTAGATTCACATTTAGATTTACATTGATTGAGATTTAGATTTACATTGATTGAGATTTAGATTGACATTGATTGAGATTTAGATTTACATTGATTGAAATTTAGATTTACATTGATTGAGATTTAGATTGACATTGATTGAGATTTAGATTTACATTGATTGAAATTTAGATTTACATTGATTGAGATTTAGATTTACATTGATTGAGATTTAGATTGACATTGATTGAGATTTAGATTTACATTGATTGAAATTTAGATTTACATTGATTGAGATTGAGATTTACATTGATTGAGATTTAGATTTACATTTAGATTTACATTGATTGAGATTTAGATTCACATTTAGATTTACATTGATTGAGATTTAGATTTACATTGATTGAGATTTAGATTGACATTGATTGAGATTTAGATTTACATTGATTGAAAGGAGAAAATTTAAACAACTTACCGTAATTTTCTTTTCCTGGAACCATGGCAGTGGGCACCATTGGGTTAATCCCTTCTCACTCTAGGTAGGACAGGAAGTAGACTTTTGCAGGTAGGCCATATAAGGCCCCTCCCTCTACCTGCACACCAGTCTTACGATTCTTCCATAGCTGAAAATATATAACTGATAGGCATTAGACCTACATAGGGAGGGTAACTATGTGCCCACTGCCATGGTTCCAGGAAAAGAAAATTACGGTAAGTTGTTTAAATTTTCTCCTTTCCTGATCACCCTGGCAGTGGGCACCATTGGGACATACCCAAGCAGTGCAAATTTTAGGGAGGGATACATCAGAATAGACAACACCAGTTTAATGTCTTATCAGTTCAACCTTTATTAATTCACTTTACACTTTATTTCACTACAGTTTCCAAGACTCTACGCCCAAAGCTTGCGTCAGCTGATGATTGTACGTCTAGTCTGTAGTATTTCAAAATGTATTGAATGAGGACCAGACAGCTGCTTTGCATATTTGCCCTGGTGTAGCCTGGGCCTTGAATGCCCATGAAGTAGCCATGGCCCTTGTAGAATGGGCTTTCACCTTCAAAGGTTTATCTTGTCCTTTGTTTTCATAAGCTTTTTTGATACAAGACACAATCCACTGTGCAATTGTAGTCTTTGATGCTGCTTGTCCTTTTTTGGTCCCTCTGGAATGACAAATAATTTGTCTGACTTTCTGATATCTCTCATCCTTTCTAGGTACACTTTAAGACATCTTACCACGTCCAATTTGTGTAGCCTTTCTTCTTTCTTATTTTTTTGGTTCTGGATAAAATGATGGAATCACAATCTCCTGATTCATGTGGAACTGTGATACCACCTTTGGCAGGATTGATGTACCGGTCTAAGAACTGCCTTGTCTTGATGTATGATTAGGAATGGTTCCTTGGCAGATAGAGCCTGTAGTTCTCCCACTCTCCTTGCCGAGGTGATTGCTATCAGAAACACCCTTTCCATGACAACCATTTTAGGCCTATCTCCTGTATTGGGTCAAACGGAACTGCTGTTAATACATCCAAGACTAAAGACAAGTCCCATGTAGGTACCCTGTTCTTAATTTGAGGTTTTAACCTTTTAACTGCTTGAAAGAACCTGATTATCAATCTTTCCATTGCCAGATTTCTTTCCAACAAATCTGATAGTGCAGACACTTGTACTTTCAATGAGCTGAGACTGAGACCTTTCTCAAATCCTTTATGCAGGAACTCCACTATAGAAACAATTCTTGGTGAAAGGAATTTTCTCTCTCTTTTTCACACCAATCACAAAAGCAAAGCCAATTCTATGGCATACTCTTGATGTGGAACTTTTCCTTGCTTGTAACAGGGTTTGAATTGTTTTCTCTGAACAACCCTTCAGTCTCAATGTCTCCCGCTCAATTGCCATGCCGTCAAAGCCCATTGTTTGGTATTCGGATGACATATTGGCCCCTGTTGCATCAGGCCTTTGCGATCTGGTATGTGCATGGTGTATCCACTGCCATATTTACCAGGTGTGTAAACCAAAGCCTTCTTGGCCAGTATGGTGCTATGAATATCACCTCTGCTCTGTCTTCCCTGATTTTCCTGATTGTTTTTGGAATCAGAGGAATTGGAGGGAACAGGTATCCCAATTTGAAGTCCCATTTGAGACTGAGAGCATCTGTAGCTTGTGCGCTTGGGTGAAACTGTCTGGAACAGTAGTTCCTTACTTTGCGATTCTGGTGTGTCGCCCTCCGATCGATGTCTGGTTGACCCCATCGCACTACCAGTTCTTGAAATACTCCTGGATTTAAAGCCCATTCTCCTGGGTGAATGATATTGCGACTTAGAAAGTCTGCTATGACATTTTCTAGTCCTGGGATATGCATGGCTGTAATATCCGACAAGTGGCACTCTGCCCAACCGAGTATTTCTGCTGTGAGCTTCATCAGCTTTCTGCTCCTGGTTCCTCCTTGTTTGGCTATATATTTGACCACAGACCTGCTGTCTGATTCTAGCCATTTTGTCCTGGAAAACTTCTAGGGCCTTTTGTACTGCTTTTAATTCCAGCAGATTTGATGGTAAGTGGTTTACCTGATTTCCCCAGGTTCCTTGCACCACTTCTTCTCCCATCTGAGCCCCCCAACCTGTCTTGCTCGCATCTGTTGTAATTTTTAACCAGTGCACAGGTTGTAGCGTTTTCCCTTTGACCAGGTTTCGGGTATCTTCCCACCATTTTAACTCTTGTTTTGTTTGTGGGTGTAACAAGATTATTTGTCTTGTCTTTGTGATTCCCGTTCCATTGTTGCAGAAAATTGTTTTGCAGAGGTCTCATATGCAACGCTGCCCACTTTGTGACGCTTAATGTTGAAGCGAATTTCCCCAGGAGTCTCATGCATTCTTCTGCAGAAGTCCTGGTAGCTTTTCTGAGCCTCCTTGTTCGTATGGCTATGTCTTGCCTCTTTGCCTCTGGCAATCTCACTTCTCCTTTTCTGTATCGAATTCTACTCCCAGAAATCTTAAGAGCTGAGTGGGTACCAAATGGCTCTTGTCTCTGTTTATTAACCAACCTTGATGTTCTAGGAAGGTTATTACCATTTTCTGGTCTTGTTGGAGTTTCCCCCGATCCTTTGATTTTACCAGGATGTCGTCCAGGTAAGGGTATATCTCTACCCCCCTTTTTCTCATCTCTGCCACTAGAGGGGCTAGAACCTTTGTAAACGACCTTGGGGAAGTTGCCAGACCAAATGGTAGTGCTGTGTATTGATAATGCTCCTGATTTACTGCAAACCTTAGGAATCTTTGATGCCCTTTTGCTATTGGTACATGTAAATAAGCGTCTTTTAAGTCTATCGCCACCATCCAGTCTCCTGGTTGTACCTCCTGTATAATCAGATTTACAGACACCATCTTGAACTTTCTTATCTTCAAGAATGAATTTACCTTTCTTAGGTCTAGGATTGCTCTGTAATCCCCTGTAGGCATCTTTACCAAAAATATTCTGGAAAAAATTCCGCTTCCTCTTACCTTTTCTATTACTTCTGCCTGTAGTAATTTCCTTAAAGCCGTATTCCTATAACAGCTGGATTCTCACAAGCTGAACACCTCTTTATATTGATTTTATTCATCTGTTGGAGACTGAATCTCCTGGCTCTGTCCTGATGCCTTTGTTATTATTGCATCTAGTTTGCTGCCGAATAGGAATTCACCTTCAAATGGTAATGTACATAAGGTGTTCTTTGATGCTGTGTCAGCCATCCACTGTCTGAGCCATAAAGCTCTTCTTGCTGATACCGCTAGTGCCATAGACTTGGCTGCTATTTTTACTGCATCCAATGAGGCTTCTGCTATGTAATCAGTTGCCCATTTCACCACTGACCACGCCTTAAGAATAGTACTTCTTTTACACCTTTGTCTATTGCCTCTTCAATGTTGGCAATCCACACTCGCATAGCCCTAGCAGTTGATGTAGTTGCTATGGCTGGTTTGTAGGCTGTTCCTGCCGTAACATATGCTTTTTTTAATGCATAATCCATCCTTTTATCCATAGCGTCCTTTAATGACGCTGCTTCCTCTAAGGGGATTGTGGTCTTTTTTTACTATTCTAGAAATAGCAATATCCACCTTTGGGCTAACCTCCCCATTTCTCACCTCTTCTTGTGGGAATGGATACATCTTCCCAAACCTTTTAGGCGTAATACTCTGGCGTCTGGTTGCGCCAACTCCACCTGAATGAGGTGCTTAATTACTTGATGGATAGTAAAGACTCTACCTTTTCAAAGCAGCAGCAGTAGTAGCAGTAGTAGTCCTAGTAGCAGTAGTAGCAATAGTAGCAGTAGTAGCAATAGTAGCAGTCGTAGCAGTCGTAGCAGTCGTAGCAGTCGTAGCAGTCGTAGCAGTCGTAGCAGCAGCACGCCTAGCCTGTCAAAGCAGGCCAGAACAGAAACTCTTTTTTTTGTGTGTTAACTCCTAAATGTCTTTCAGTTCCAAAACCTGTATCATGGCTTTGATGAGTGGATCCACCCTTTCTACATCAATTTCAGATTATTCCTGAATATCTTGATCTGATGAATCCATTTCATTCTCTGACACATGAAAACAATCACTTTCAGACCCATATGATGAAAAACCTTTCCCCTTATCCAGACTGGTCTGGGATATAGATCTTTCCTGCGCAGGGTTAACAGCTTGCTGCACTGCCGCATCAACTCTCTGTTTAACAGCCTCCTTCATCAATAAAGAAATTGCTCATTTGTTCACTGGTATCACCTGCAGGTGTTTTAAGACAATCTTCACATAATTACTTCCCTATTAGGGCTGGTTTCTCACAAGCTGAACACCATTTAGTTTCTTAGCAACCTTCATTTATGTTGCAGGGATTCCCCCGTCCCTTTGAAGATCCTGCTTCTGGGAGGGTAACCACTGAACTAATTTATAAAAACAAAATAAATACTAAACATACACCCTAATGTATATATACCATCTCTCTTTCCCATGCAGAACTAAAACTAAGGACTCACCTAGTCTTGGGAACTGAAGTTTGGGTGTTTCCATTTTTGAATCCATATCCAGCACTTGGCTTCTCCTTGCTGAGCGTTCCATGCTGCAGCTTTCACTCACACATACACCGTGTGGTCGTCACCCAGTGCTCCTGCACGGCTCGCGTGTCTGTGCACGCATTTGCCGGCGTGCCGTGACGCGCACGCTCCCTAGCGGCCGCCTGCACTGTACCCTTTTACCGCAGTATCTCAGATACACATGCGGTCAATATGAACCTCCTTTGGTTCGCAGCAGAATTACTGGGGTAGTTCACCGCCGCGTTCCATACGCAAGTGCGGTCAATTGAGCCTCCTCTGCTCGCAGGTATGGCTGCTCCCCCCTCCGCTTCTAGCGGGCTGCTGGGTACTTTACCGCAGCGTACCATACGCTTATGCGGTGAGTCTGGGCCTCCACGGCTCCCAGCTGCAGCTGCTGTGCGCCTACGAACGGCCTGGGTTTTGCACTTAAGCTTCCCTCGCGGCTGCAGCTGTTTCCCCCCCCAACAGGGGCACCCCCGACTCTAAGGGGTCTCCGTCTTGCCCCCCGTAGGGCGCACCGCGGAGCTTCAGGGCAGAGAGGGTGAGACCCTGGCTATCTGCACAAAGTGCAGTAGGTGAGCCCTGTTAAAAAATAACAAATCCTACACCTAGCTGTGAGGACAGGTGTGCAGGTAGAGGGAGGGGCCTTATATGGCCTACCTGCAAAAGTCTACTTCCTGTCCTACCTAGAGTGAGAAGGGATTAACCCAATGGTGCCCACTGCCAGGGTGATCAGGAAAAATTAGATTTACATTGATTGAGATTTAGATTTACATTTAGATTTACATTGATTGAGATTTAGATTCACATTTAGATTTACATTGATTGAGATTTAGATTTAGATTGACATTGATTGAGATTTAGATTGACATTGATTGAAATTTAGATTTACATTGATTGAGATTGAGATTTAGATTTACATTGATTGAGATTTAGATTTACATTAATTGAGATTTAGATTTACATTTAGATTTAAATTGATTGAGATTTAGATTTACATTGATAGAGATTTAGATTTACATTGATTGAGATTTAGATTTACATTTACATTTAGATTTACATTGATTGAGATTTAGATTTAAATTGATTGAGATTTAGATTTACATTGATTGAGATTTAGATTTACATTGATTGAGATTTAGATTTAAATTGATTGAGATTTAGATTTACATTGATTGAGATTTACATTTAGATTTAAATTGATCGAGATTTAGATTTACATTGATTGAGATTTAGATTTACATTGATTGAGATTGAGATTTACATTGATTGAGATTTAGATTTAACATTGATTGAGATTTAGATTAACATTGATTGAGATTTAGATTTACATTAATTGAGATTTAGATTTACATTGATTGAGATTTAGATTTACATTGATTGAGATTTAGATTTACATTGATTGAGATTGAGATTTACATTGATTGAGATTGAGATTTACATTGATTGAGATTTACATTGATTGAGATTTACATTTACATTTAGATTTACATTGATTGAGATTTAGATTTACATTGATTGAGATTTACATTGATTGAGATTGAGATTTACATTGATTGAGATTGAGATTTACATTGATTGAGATTTACATTGATTGAGATTTAGATTTACATTGATTGAGATTTAGATTTTCATTTAGATTTACATTGATTGAGATTTACATTGATTTAGATTTAGATTGAAATTGATTGAGATTTAGATTTACATTTAGATTTACATTGATTGAGATTTAGATTCACATTTAGATTTACATTGATTGAGATTTAGATTTACATTGATTGAGATTTAGATTTACATTGATTGAGATTTAGATTTACATTGATTGAGATTTAGATTTACATTGAGATTTAAATTGATTGAGATTTAGATTTACATTGATTGAGATTTACATTGAGATTTAAATTGATTGAGATTTAGATTTACATTGATTGAGATTTAGATTTACATTGATTGAAATTTAGATTTACATTGATTGAAATTTAGATTTACATTGATTGAAATTTAGATTTACATTGATTGAGATTTAGATTTACATTTAGATTTACATTGATTGAGATTTAGATTTACATTGATTGAGATTTAGATTTACATTGATTGAGATTTAGATTTACATTGATTGAGATTTAGATTTACATTGAGATTTAAATTGATTGAGATTTAGATTTACATTGATTGAGATTTAGATTTACATTGATTGAAATTTAGATTTACATTGATTGAAATTTAGATTTACATTGATTGAAATTTAGATTTACATTGATTGAGATTTAGATTTACATTCAGATTTACATTGATTGAGATTTAGATTTACAATGATTGAGATTTAGATTTACATTGATTGAGATTTAGATTTACATTGATTGAGATTTAGATTTACATTGATTTACATTGATTGAGATTTAGGTTTACATTTAGATTTACATTGATTGAGATTTAGATTTACATTTACATTTAGATTTACATTGATTGAGATTTAGATTTACATTGATTGAGATTTAGATATTCATTGATTGAGATTTAGATTTACATTGATCGAGATTTAGATTTAAATTGATCGAGATTTAGATTTACATTGATTGAGATTTAGATTTACATTGATTGAGATTTAGATTTACATTGATTGAGATTAAGATTTACATTGATTGAGATTTACATTGATTGAGATTTAGATTTACATTGATTTAGATTTACATTGATTGATATTTAGATTTACATTGATTGAGATTTAGATTTACATTGATTGAGATTTAGATTTACATTGATTGAGATTTAGATTTACATTGATTGAGATTTACATTGATTGAGATTTACATTGATTGAGATTTACATTGATTGAGATTGAGATTTACATTGATTGAGATTGAGATTTACATTGATTGAGATTGAGATTTACATTGATTGAGATTAAGATTTACATTTAGATTTACATTGATTGAGATTTAGATTTACATTGATTGAGATTTAGATTTACATTGATTGAGATTTACATTGATTGAGATTTAGATTTACATTGATTGAGATTTACATTGATTGAGATTTAGATTTACATTGATTGAGATTTAGATTATCATTTAGATTTACATTGATTGAGATTTAGATTTTCATTTAGATTTACATTGATTGACATTTAGATTTACATTTAGATTTAGATTGATTTGAGATTTACATTGATTGAGATTTAGATTTAAATTGATTGAGATTTACATTGATTGAGATTTAGATTTACATTGATTGAGATTTAGATTTACATTGATTGAGATTTAGATTTAAATTGATTGAGATTTACATTGATTTACAGTGATTGAGATTTAGATTAACATTGATTGAGATTTAGATTTACATTGATTGAGATTTAGATTTACATTGATTGAGATTTACATTGATTGAGATTGAGATTTACATTGATTGAGATTGAGATTTACATTGATTGAGATTTAGATTTACATTGTTTGAGATTAAGATTTACATTTAGATTTACATTGATTGAGATTTAGATTAACATTGATTGAGATTTAGATTTACATTGATTGAGATTTACATTGATTGAGATTGAGATTTACATTGATTGAGATTGAGATTTACATTGATTGAGATTGAGATTTACATTGATTGAGATTTAGATTTACATTGTTTGAGATTAAGATTTACATTTAGATTTACATTGATTGAGATTTAGATTTACATTGATTGAGATTTAGATTTACATTGATTGAGATTTAGATTTACATTGATTGAGATTTAGATTTACATTGATTGAGATTTAGATTATCATTTAGATTTACATTGATTGAGATTTAGATTTTCATTTAGATTTACATTGATTGAGATTTAGATTTACATTTAGATTTACATTGATTGAGATTTAAATTGATTTAGATTTACATTGATTGAGATTTACATTGATTGAGATTTAGATTTAACTTGATTGAGATTTACATTGATTTAGATTTAGATTTACATTGATTGAGATTTAGATTCAAATTTAGATTTACATTGATTGAGATTTAGATTTACATTGATTGAGATTTACATTTAGATTTACATTGATTGAGATTTAGATTTACATTGATTGAGATTTAGATTTACATTGATTGAGATTTAGATTTAAATTGATTGAGATTTACATTGATTTACATTGATTGAGATTTAGATTTACATTTAGATTTACATTGATTGAGATTTAGATTTACATTTACATTTAGATTTACATTGATTGAGATTTAGATTTACATTTAGATTTACATTGATTGAGATTTAGATTTACATTTAGATTTACATTGATTGAGATTTAGATTTACATTTACATTTAGATTTACATTGATTGAGATTTAGATTTACATTTAGATTTACATTGATCAAGATTTAGATTTAAATTGATCGAGATTTAGATTTACATTGATTTAGATTTACATTGATTGAGATTTAGATTTACATTTAGATTTACATTGATTGAGATTTAGATTTACATTGATTGAGATTTAGATTTACATTGATTGAGATTTAGATTTACATTGATTTAGATTTACATTGATTTAGATTTACATTGATTGATATTTAGATTTACATTGATTGAGATTTAGATTTACATTGATTGAGATTTACATTGATTGAGATTTAGATTTACATTTAGATTTACATTGATTGAGATTTAGATTTACATTGATTGAGATTTAGATTTACATTGATTGAGATTTAGATTTACATTGATTGAGATTTACATTGATTGAGATTTAGATTTACATTGATTGAGATTTACATTGATTGAGATTTAGATTTACATTGATTTAGATTTACATTGATTGATATTTAGATTTACATTGATTGAGATTTAGATTTACATTGATTGAGATTTAGATTTACATTGATTGAGATTGAGATTTACATTGATTGAGATTTAGATTTACATTGATTGAGATTTAGATTTACATTGATTGAGATTTACATTGACATTAATTGAGATTTAGATTTACATTGATTGAGATTTAGATTTACATTGATTGAGATTTACATTGATTGAGATTGAGATTTACATTGATTGAGATTGAGATTTACATTGATTGAGATTTAGATTTACATTGTTTGAGATTAAGATTTACATTTAGATTTACATTGATTGAGATTTAGATTTACATTGATTGAGATTTACATTGATTGAGATTTAGATTTACATTGATTGAGATTTAGATTTACATTGATTGAGATTTAGATTATCATTTAGATTTACATTGATTGAGATTTAGATTTTCATTTAGATTTACATTGATTGAGATTTAGATTTACATTGATTGACATTTAGATTTACATTTAGATTTACATTGATTTGAGATTTACATTGATTGAGATTTAGATTTAAATTGATTGAGATTTACATTGATTGAGATTTAGATTTACATTGATTGAGATTTACATTGATTGAGATTTACATTGATTGAGATTTAGATTTACATTGATTGACATTTAGATTTACATTTAGATTTACATTGATTTGAGATTTACATTGATTGAGATTTAGATTTAAATTGATTGAGATTTACATTGATTTAGATTTAGATTTACATTGATTGAGATTTAGATTCAAATTGAGATTTACATTGATTGAGATTTAGATTGAAATTGATTGAGATTTAGATTTAGATTTACATTGATTGAGATTTAGATTCACATTTAGATTTACATTGATTCAGATTTACATTAATTGAGATTTAGATTGAAATTGATTGAGATTTACATTGATTGAGATTTAGATTTACATTGATTGAGATTTAGATTTACATTGAGATTTAAATTGATTGAGATTTAGATTTACATTGATTGAGATTTAGATTTACATTGATTGAAATTTAGATTTACATTGATTGAAATTTAGATTTACATTTAGATATACATTGATTGAAATTTAGATTTACATTTAGATATACATTGATTGAGATTTAGATTTACATTGATTGAGATTTAGATTTACATTGATTTACATTGATTGAGATTTAGATTTACATTTAGATTTACATTGATTGAGATTTACATTGATTGAGATTTAGATTTACATTTAGATTTACATTGATTGAGATTTAGATTTACATTGATTGAGATTTAGATTTACATTTACATTGATTGAGATTTAGATTTACATTGATTGAGATTTAGATTTACATTGATTGAGATTTAGATTTACATTGATTGAGATTTAGATTTAAATTGATTGAGATTTACATTGATTTACATTGATTGAGATTTAGATTTACATTGATTGAGATTTAGATTTACATTTAGATTTATATTGATCGAGATTTACATTGATTGAGATTTAGATTTACATTGATTGAGATTTAGATTTACATTGATTGAGATTGAGATTTACAGTGATTAAGATTTAGATTTACATTGATTGAGATTTAGATTTACATTTAGATTTACATTGATTGAGATTTACATTGATTGAGATTTAGATTTAAATTGATTGAGATTTACATTGATTGAGATTTAGATTTACATTTAGATTTACATTGATTGAGATTTAGATTTACATTGATTGAGATTTAGATTTACATTGATTGAGATTTAGATTTACATTGATTGAAATTTAGATTTACATTGATTGAGATTTACAGTGATTGAGATTGAGATTTACATTGATTGAGATTTAGATTTACATTGATTGAGATTTACATTGATTGAGATTTAGATTTACATTGATTGAGATTTAGATTTACATTGATTGAGATTTACATTGATTGAGATTTAGATTTACATTGATTGAGATTTAGATTTACATTGGTTAAGATTTACATTGGTTGAGATTGAGATTTATTTACATTGATTGAGATTGAGATTTAGATTTACATTGATTGAGATTTAGATTTACATTGGTTGAGATTTAGATTTACATTGATTGAGATTTAGATTTACATTGGCTGAGATTTAGATTTACATTGATTGAGATTTAGATTTACATTGATTGAGATTTAGATTTACATTGATTGAGATTTAGATTTACATTGATTGAGATTTAGATTTACATTGGTTGAGATTTAGATTTACATTGATTGAGATTTAGATTTACATTGGTTGAGATTTAGATTTACATTGATTGAGATTTAGATTTACATTGATTGAGATTTAGATTTACATTGATTGAGATTTAGATTTACATTGATTGAGATTTACATTGATTGAGATTTTGATTTACATTGATTGAGATTTACATTTACATTTAGATTTACAATGATTGAGATTTAGATTTACATTGATTGAGATTTAGATTTACATTGATTGAGATTTAGATTTACATTGATTGAGATTTAGATTTACATTGATTGAGATTTAGATTTACATTGATTGAGATTTAGATTTACATTGATTGAGATTTAGATTTACATTTAGATTTACATTGATTGAGATTTAGATTTACATTGATTGAGATTTAGATTTACATTGATTGAGATTTAGATTTAAATTGATTGAGATTTACATTGATTTACATTGATTGAGATTTAGATTTACATTTAGATTTACATTGATTGAGATTTAGATTTACATTGATTGAGATTTAGATTTACATTGATTGAGATTTACATTGATTGAGATTTAGATTTACATTGATTGAGATTTAGATTTACATTGATTGAGATTTACATTGATTTACATTGATTTACATTGAGATTTAGATTTACATTGATTGGGATTTAGATTTACATTTAGATTTATATTGATTGAGATTTACATTGATTGAGATTTACATTTACATTGATTGAGATTTACAGTGATTAAGATTTAGATTTACATTGATTGAGATTTAGATTTACTTTTAGATTTACATTGATTGAGATTTACATTGATTGAGATTTAGATTTAAATTGATTGAGATTTACATTGATTGAGATTTAGATTTACATTGATTGAGATTTAGATTTACATTGATTGAAATTTAGATTTACATTTATTGAAATTTAGATTTACATTTAGATATACATTGATTGAGATTTAGATTTACATTGATTGAGATTTAGATTTACATTGATTGAGATTTAGATTTACATTTAGATTTACATTGATTGAGATTTACATTGAGATTTAGATTTACATTGATTTACATTGATTGAGATTTAGATTTACATTTAGATTTACATTGATTGAGATTTAGATTTACATTGATTGAGATTTAGATTTACATTGATTGAGATTTAGATTTACATTGATTGAGATTTAGATTTACATTGATTGAGATTTAGATTTACATTGATTGAGATTTAGATTTAAATTGATTGAGATTTACATTGATTTACATTGATTGAGATTTAGATTTACATTGATTGAGATTTAGATTTACATTGATTGGGATTTAGATTTACATTTAGATTTATATTGATCGAGATTTACATTGATTGAGATTTAGATTTACATTGATTGAGATTGAGATTTACATTTAGATTTACATTGATTGAGATTTACATTGATTGAGATTTAGATTTAAATTGATTGAGATTTACATTGATTGAGATTTAGATTTACATTTAGATTTACATTGATTGAGATTTAGATTTACATTGATTGAGATTTAGATTTACATTGATTGAGATTTAGATTTACATTGATTGAAATTTAGATTTACATTGATTGAGATTTACAGTGATTGAGATTGAGATTTACATTGATTGAGATTTAGATTTACATTGATTGAGATTTACATTGATTGAGATTTAGATTTACATTGATTGAGATTTACATTGATTGAGATTTAGATTTACATTGATTGAGATTTAGATTTACATTGATTGAGATTTAGATTTACATTGGTTAAGATTTACATTGGTTGAGATTGAGATTTATTTACATTGATTGAGATTGAGATTTAGATTTACATTGATTGAGATTTAGATTTACATTGGTTGAGATTTAGATTTACATTGATTGAGATTTAGATTTACATTGGCTGAGATTTAGATTTACATTGATTGAGATTTAGATTTACATTGATTGAGATTTAGATTTACATTGATTGAGATTTAGATTTACATTGATTGAGATTTAGATTTACATTGGTTGAGATTTAGATTTACATTGATTGAGATTTAGATTTACATTGGTTGAGATTTAGATTTACATTGATTGAGATTTAGATTTACATTGATTGAGATTTAGATTTACATTGATTGAGATTTACATTGATTGAGATTTTGATTTACATTGATTGAGATTTACATTTACATTTAGATTTACAATGATTGAGATTTAGATTTACATTGATTGAGATTTAGATTTACATTGATTGAGATTTAGATTTACATTGATTGAGATTTAGATTTAAATTGATTGAGATTTACATTGATTTACATTGATTGAGATTTAGATTTACATTTAGATTTACATTGATTGAGTTTTAGATTTACATTGATTGAGATTTAGATTTACATTGATTGAGATTTACATTGATTGAGATTTAGATTTACATTGATTGAGATTTAGATTTAAATTGATTGAGATTTACATTGATTTACATTGATTGAGATTTAGATTTACATTTAGATTTACATTGATTGAGATTTAGATTTACATTGATTGAGATTTAGATTTACATTGATTGAGATTTACATTGATTGAGATTTAGATTTACATTGATTGAGATTTAGATTTACATTGATTGAGATTTAGATTTACATTGATTGAGATTTAGATTTAAATTGATTGAGATTTACATTGATTTACATTGATTTACATTGATTGAGATTTAGATTTACATTGATTGGGATTTAGATTTACATTTAGATTTATATTGATTGAGATTTACATTGATTGAGATTTATATTTACATTGATTGAGATTTACAGTGATTAAGATTTAGATTTACATTGATTGAGATTTAGATTTACATTGATTGAGATTTAGATTTACTTTTAGATTTACATTGATTGAGATTTACATTGATTGAGATTTAGATTTAAATTGATTGAGATTTACATTGATTGAGATTTAGATTTACATTGATTGAGATTTAGATTTACATTTAGATTTACATTGATTGAGATTTAGATTTACATTGATTGAGATTTAGATTTACATTGATTGAGATTTAGATTTACATTGAGATATAAATTGATTGAGATTTAGATTTACATTGATTGAGATTTAGATTTACATTGATTGAGATTGAGATTTACATTGATTGAGATTTAGATTTACATTGGTTGAGATTTAGATTTACATTGATTGAGATTTAGATTTACATTGGTTGAGATTTAGATTTACATTGATTGAGATTTAGATTTACATTGATTGAGATTTAGATTTACATTGGTTGAGATTTAGATTTACATTGGTTGAGATTTAGATTTACATTGATTGAGATTTAGATTTACATTGATTGAGATTTAGATTTACATTGAGATTTAAATTGATTGAGATTTAGATTTACATTGATTGAGATTTAGATTTACATTGATTGAGATTGAGATTTACATTGATTGAGATTTAGATTTACATTGGTTGAGATTTAGATTTACATTGATTGAGATTTAGATTTACATTGGTTGAGATTTAGATTTACATTGATTGAGATTTAGATTTACATTGATTGAGATTTAGATTTACATTGGTTGAGATTTAGATTTACATTGGTTGAGATTTAGATTTTCATTGATTGAGATTTAGATTTACATTGATTGAGATTTAGATTTACATTGATTGAGATTTACATTGATTGAGATTTAGATTTAAATTGATTGAGATTTACATTGATTGAGATTTAGATTTACATTGATTGAGATTTAGATTTACATTTAGATTTACATTGATTGAGATTTAGATTTACATTGATTGAGATTTAGATTTACATTGATTGAGATTTAGATTTACATTGAGATTTAAATTGATTGAGATTTAGATTTACATTGATTGAGATTTAGATTTACATTGATTGAGATTTAGATTTACATTGGTTGAGATTTAGATTTACATTGGTTGAGATTTAGATTTACATTGATTGAGATTTAGATTTACATTGGTTGAGATTTAGATTTACATTGATTGAGATTTAGATTTACATTGATTGAGATTTAGATTTACATTGGTTGAGATTTAGATTTACATTGGTTGAGATTTAGATTTACATTGATTGAGATTTAGATTTACATTGATTGAGATTTAGATTTACATTGATTGAGATTTACATTGATTGAGATTGACATTGATTGAGATTGAGATTTACATTGATTGAGATTGAGATTTACATTGATTGAGATTTACAATGCTATAGATTTAGATTTACATTGATTGCGATTTAGATTTACATTGATTGAGATTGACATTGATTAAGATTTAGATTTACATTGGTTGAGATTTAGATTTACATTTATTGAGATTGAGATTTACATTGATTGAGATTGAGATTCAGATTTACATTGATTGAGATTGAGATTTACATTGATTGAGATTGAGATTTACATTGATTGAGATTGAGAGTTACATTGATTGAGATTGGGATTGAGATTCAGATTTACATTGATTGAGATTTAGTTTACATTGATTGAGATTTAGATTTACATTGATTGAGATTTACATTGATTGAGATTGAGATTTACATTGATTGAGATTGAGATTTACATTACATAGTTACATAGTAGATGAGGTTGAAAAAAGACGTACGTCCATCAAGTTCAACCTATGCTAAATTTAGACAACAGATACTTTATTCTATATCTATACTTACTTATTGATCCAGAGGAAGGCAAACAAAAAACCCCATTAAGGGGAAAAATTAATTCCTTCCTGACTCCAAGAATTGGCAATCGGATTAATCCCTGGATCAACATCCTTCCCATGTATACTTATTTGGTAT
>NW_027457139.1:80000-145000 GCF_040206685.1 Ascaphus truei | reverse complement strand
CTTCAGAACGCCAGGGCACGGCCGCGGCATGCATGACACATCTCCCTCCCGCTACCGTGCCCCTCCCATCTCCTGCTAAACAACATGGCCACCGGCTACCCGAGGGCGCGGCCTGCATGACACACATCTCCCTCCCGCTACCGCGCCCTCCCATCTCCCGCTAAACAACATCGCCACCGGCTACCTACTCACTTCGGCACCGGCCCGCACAAAGCTCTTCCGAACGCCAGCGCACGCCACACATCTCCCGCAAAACACCATCCGCACCGGCACGCACGCTCCTCATCCGGAACACACCGCACACCACACATCTCCCGCTAACACACCCCCTCCGCTGACTAAACACCTACCACTGGAAATCAGCTGTTCCTTCAAATAAAATATCTTTGGATAACAATGCCAATTTCACTGTGTCTAATTTATTGCACAAACACTTATCACACCACCACTCACACACAACACTCACACACACAACACGCCCTCATACACACACACACAACAAAACCTCCTGTGATTCAATGCCACACACAACAACAATTCAACAATCCCCTATACCCACAACACCCTCTCCACTCACGCACACACACACACTCAGCAACGCCACACACCCTCAAGCACGCCACACGTCCTCACACACACACAACAACATCATTTTTTGATACAAAACACAAAACACTTCAACACACCACAATCTACCCCACACAACACAAGCGCTAAACAGTACAACACACACAACACACTGCTAAAAAATCCTCCCCTTCACCACGCTGACACACACACTACACTCAATATAATTCTCATTTACACATCTAATAGACAACCCCTCTCCTTGCACATCACCACCACACAACACAAAACATATACACCAACACACACCCTACGCTGACAACACACCTACTACAAACACACAAAACTCACCCACACAACACGCCATCATCCACAAATACAACCTAAACTCCTGTGATTATATGCCACACACAACAACAAGTAAATAATACCCTACCCCCACAAGACCCTCTCCACTGCAAACACACCTCACCTTCACCGGCATAACACACACTACACTACACTTTATGCTCATCTACACATGTATAAGCATTACCAAACACAACAACACTCCACTACTACTATAAAACACAACACTAACACACACACCAACACACCCCCTCTGCAACTCTCACACACATTTGCTTTTTCCTTTCAACAAATTACTATATTACAACATAATTTCACATTTTATTTTATTGACACAACAAACACTCATCACACACACACAACACTCACAAACACACACAACCAACAATACATTAAACACACACAAGCAATACTACAGCAAACACACACAAGCAATACTACAGCAAACACACACACTCATCTCATACCCACAAACTACCAACAAAAAAAACACACACAGCCAACACACAAACACTAACACATTAAAAAAAAACACACTCACACACTACACTCTCACACCCTACACTCACACACACTCACAACTATCACTCATCCACACAACACTCACACACCACACACTCACTATCACATCACACACACACTCATCCACACAAATTAAATATTACATACACACACTATTCTGCCACACACACAACCAACATTCACACAAAACACAAACACACACATTTCAACACCTAAACAAACACACACCACACAACAACCACAAACATAAACCCCTCAATACTGTCACACTTAATCCATTTACCAACATTTCACAGACCACCACCGGATGCCTTCAACACCTCGACACCTGAACGCTGTGCCCAAACACACAATACAACTATTGGATCCAACTGACCCTTCACACAACAACATCAGGAAGTATTCAAAATACAATCGCACACAAACACTTCACTAACATCACACACCACACCTACCTCAACACACACACATCAACAACTTTTAACAACACATCACAACTTACACACACACACAACACCTCTACAACACCTAAAATAACGCACATCACAACATCAACACAAACCACACATCTTCACAACACAAAACATGGCACCCAAAAAACACCTTCGCAAAACAAAACATACACACCCTGGCAATGAAGGTGACACGCACACACACACCAAAGATATGTACTGCAACACACAATGCACACACCCATTTCACACACATTGAAATCCACGCACACAATGCAAACAAACAACTCACAACGGAATACACAATACGTCAAGAACAAATCCTCACAACCACAACATCAACACCAACACATTACACACACCAACATCACACACTAATTCCATATAATACACACACACCAGGTACATCAAAGGGACAAATACACACACAGCGTCCTAACACAACAAATTTACAACACACACACACACACACACATCACCTTCTAATGAAACACTACAGCGCCAAACACGCCTTGCACAACAAAGAGACAGAGACAGAATCAGAAGAGCAACACAACGACAACAACAACAACAAAAATACAGACACACACCCACTACATCAACAGACGATCACAATACAGAACACCAACAACGTACTACAACATCCAGACCCTCAGAGACTACAGAACAGCATGAGGCACGCCTTGCAAAAGACCAACAACGTGCTACAACATCACGAGCCGCAGAGACTCCAGAACAACATGAAATACGTCTGGATAAAATGCGACTACGAGCTACAACAAGAAGAGCCACGGAGACTACACAACAACATGAAACACGCATTGCTAAAGACAGAACAATACGGCGCACATCAAAACAACAACAAAACACACCAACACACACACTACAACAACCAGTACAACACACACATACTACATGTACGCATTCAACAAATTACACTTTGCTACGTGCCGCTTTCATATATAATCCACACATACTATACCAGCAACATCCAAAGGTCAACATTGGACAGATGGACACTATATGTCACTACTGTCAAGCAAAAAAATTCCACCATGAATCAGCTGGAATGTGCTGCAACAATGGCAAAGTTATGCTACCACCTCTACACTCACCCCCAAATCCACTTCTTTCATACATGTCAGGGACAACTTCTGAATCTAAACATTTCCTACAAAACATACGCAAATACAACTCCTGTTTCCAAATGACATCCTTTGGTGCTACATCCATAGTCGAACAAATTGGATTTAAAAGTACTTTCAAAGTACAAGGTCAAGTTTACCACAGGGCCGGCTCTCTTCTCCCATTACCAGACCAACATCCACAATTCTTGCAAATTTACTTCATGGGTGATGAAGAACAACACGCTGATCAACGATGCCATTGGATACCCAATACAAGACGTGACATTGTCATCTCCTTACAAAGGATGTTACATGAACACAACCATCTCATTAACACATTCAAAACATCACTTGAACGCATGCCAACTGATGACTATCAAGTCATTATCAGAGCCGACAAAACACCAGTGGGTCAACATGAACGTCGCTTTAATGCTCCTCAAATCAACGAAGTCGCTATTGTTATAGCGGGGGAACAATTTAATACACGGGACATTATTCTTCAGCGCCGCGGTCAGTCACTCACACGCATTTGTGAAACACATCGCTCATATGATGCACTTCAATACCCTCTCATACTTTGGAATGGTGACGATGGCTATCACTTCAACATCATGCAAGTAGACCCAACTTCAAAGGCAAACACTAACAAAACTGTCTCCGCTATGGACTTCTACGCTTACAGATTAATGATACGAGATGCATCGCAAAACCACATTTTACATTGTCGACAACTATTTCATCAGTTTATTGTTGACATGTATGCTAAAATTGAAAGTGAGCGTCTTCTATACACTGGCGACACACTTTATTCGAGCTCGGCTAGTCCCACGAATTCGGGTATACCCGGGTGTATTGAGGTTTGTGACTGTTTTCTGCCCGAGTGCATTGAGGTATTTTCCAGGCAGGGATTGAAGCATTTTATTCCCGCTGGCTGCAATACTGCACAGTATATATATATATACTGCATTACAATTCATGAATTTATGCCATCTGGTAGACACGCGAAGCATTGCAGCCTATTAAATTCTAATCATTATCATTTAACAGATCAGCCGCCCGTCAGCCAGGCATGAACCCAGGCTGGGAAGGCAAACGCAACGGGGCTTGTCAGAGGTGAGGAGCGGCGCATTCCAGGTATCTGCCAGGTACATACAGGGTATTTGCTCGAATAAAGTGTGTCGGTGCAGTACATACGCTTACATCAAAAACAACTTCGCGTTGATCAATACATACATCTCGGGGATGCTGTTGGCAACGATGGTAACGTTGACAACATAGGTAAAATGTTCATTCTACCAGCAACATTCACGGGAAGTCCTCGACACATGCACGAATATGCTCAAGACGCTATGGCATATGTTCGAGCATATGGACGACCAGACTTTTTTATTACATTTACATGTAATCCAGCTTGGCCAGAAATAAAACAACAACTTGGGGATGGACAGTCACACAGCAATCGACACGACTTAATCGCAAGAGTATTTCGCCAAAAACTCATCACATTAATTCACATCATCACTAAGACTTATATATTTGGACAAACACGATGCTGGATGTACTCAATAGAATGGCAGAAAAGAGGTCTTCCACATGCTCATATTCTTATATGGCTCAAAGAAAAACTACATTCCATTGACATCGATAACGTTATCTCTGCTGAGTTGCCTAATCCAGAAGAAGACCCTATACTATTTGCAATAGTCACTAAAAATATGATTCATGGACCATGTGGAAACATTAATATTCATGCACCATGTATGAAAGACGGTAAATGCACCAAAAAATTCCCAAAACCATTCATTGCAGACACACAAAGTGGAGATGATGGATATCCTCAATATCGAAGACGCGCTCCCACAGACGGTGGATACACAGCAACAATTACTATTCGCAACAACAAACACATCCAAGTCGACAACAAATGGGTTGTTCCATATTGTCCACTTCTAACTAAAATTTATAACGCATACATTAATGTCGAATACTGTAATTCTGTTAAATCAATTAAATACATTTGCAAGTATGTCAACAAAGGAAGCGACATGGCCATTTTTGGAATCACTAATGAACACATGCGTGACGAAGTCACACTCTACCAGCTAGGAAGATATATAAGTAGTAATGAAGCCGTTTGGAGGATTTTCGCTTTTCCCATTCACGAACGACACCCAACCGTTGTTCACCTCACTGTTCATTTAGAAAATGGACAGCGAGTATACTTCACACCTGGCAACGCAGAGGCAGTTGCTGCTCAACCACCAAACACAACTTTAACTGCCTTCTTTCAATTATGTCAACAGGACTCTTTTGCACGCACATTGCTTTATCCAGAAACTCCACGATATTACACTTGGAATGCATCCACAAAACAGTTCAAGAAAAGAAAGCAGGGCATACCTGTTCCAGGAACTGATGCCCTTGCAAGTGAAGCCTTAGGCCGTGTCTACACAGTTCACCCAAACAACGCTGAATGCTTCTTTCTCAGAATTCTACTTCATACCGTTCCAGGCCCAACTTCATTTGACGCTATAAAAACTGTCAACGGTCAAGTGTGTGAGACTTATCGAGAAGCTTGCCAAAAGCTTGGATTACTAGAGGATGATCAACACTGGAATACTACATTAGCCGAAGCTGCATTACAGTCATTGCCAGCCAAAATTCGAAATCTTTTTGCCATTATCCTTACCACCTGCAACCCATCAAACCCCAACACTCTATGGGCCACATATCGAGAAACCATGAGTGAAGATATACTCCACAAAGCACAGAGAGACAATCCATCACTCAATGTTCAGTTTTCACCAGAGATTTTCAACGAGGTACTCATATTGTTAGAAGATACATGTCTCTCCATCAATAACAAAACACTACTTCAATTAGGTCTAGAAGCTCCCCAACGTCATCATCACGATGTACTCAATACAGACCTTATGCGAGAGAAACAATAAGATATTTCCGTACTACAACAATATGTTGCTACAAGAAAACCAATGTTAATTCCACAACAACTTAACACCTATGACAACATCATGCAGCACATAAACAACGAACAAGGTGCAATCCTGTTTCTTGATGCTCCAGGTGGAACAGGCAAAACATTTCTCATAAATTTACTCCTTGCAGAAATAAGAATGCACAATCATGTTGCACTTGCACTTGCATCATCTGGCATTGCAGCCACTCTTATGGATGGAGGAAGAACTGTGCACTCAGCTCTTAAATTACCGCTAAACATTGCTCATGAAGAAAACCCAACATGTAATATTACCAAAACATCTGGACAAGCACGTGTTCTTCAAATTTGCAAACTTATTGTTTGGGATGAATGTACCATGGCGCATAAAAAATCACTTGAAGCCCTTAATAGAACCTTGCAAGACTTGCGCAACAATAAACAAATAATGGGTGGTGCTGTCATTCTTTTAGCTGGTGATTTCAGACAAACACTTCCAGTCATACCACGATCCACACCAGCAGACGAACTTCATGCATGCCTCAAATCCTCTATTTTATGGCGACATGTCAAACATTTCCCATTAACAACCAATATGCGAGTCCAACTTCACGGCCACTCAAATGAACAACTTTTTGCACACACCCTTCTTCAAATAGGTGAAGGTACTTTACCTACTGACTTCACATCAGGTGAAATTGCTTTTCCCACACATTTTTGTCACATGATGACATCAATTGAAGATCTCATACACCACGTCTATCCAAATCTCTTACACAATTACACAAACCACCAGTGGCTCTGTGAAAGAGCCATCCTTGCTGCCAAAAATACTTATGTCAATGACCTAAATCATCAAATTCAAGACATTATTCCAAACACAATTACTCAATACAACTCAATCGATACAGTTGTGGATTGCGATGAAGCCGTTAACTATCCAACTGAATTCCTACACTCCCTCGAACCATCAGGGATGCCACCACATCACCTTCGCCTCAAAGTTGGAGCACCCATCATGCTACTTCGCAACCTACACACACCTAACCTTTGTAATGGAACCAGACTGTGCATAAAAACATTGATGCCCAACCTAATTGAAGCTACTATCTTAACTGGCAACGCCAAAGGCCAAGATGTCTTCATCCCCCGCATTCCACTAATTCCAACAGACATGCCTTTTACTTTCAAACGCCTACAGTTCCCCATCAAACTAGCTTTTGCTATCACCATTAACAAAGCACAAGGACAGTCCATAAAGTGCACTGGTATCAACTTACAATCACCATGTTTCTCCCACGGACAGTTATATGTTGCGTGCTCTAGAGTTGGATCCCCCCAACAATTGTACATCTTTGCTCCAACTGGAACTACCAAAAATGTGGTTTACAAACAAGCATTACAATGAACATAGACTTTGCTACATTTACATCAACTCTAAATATTGCCATAACAACTTACAAAAAACACAAACACACCCAATGCACTGCTGTCATCTTTTATTACAAAATTATTTTACAACACACACTTCAACATTACATTAAATACACTACTCTCAACAATGCACATTAACATCTTTCAACAAGCCTTTCCAACAATCACATTTTCACAAATAACTACCGTAACAACTAACATACACTTCGCCCATTTGACCTCAGATACATGTGCTTTCTACTACTGTTGCTGTACAAACACAATTGTAACTAATATTACATAACATTCGCAAAAAATTACAACTTTCACATACAGCATTTACACATACTTATTCACCCTTCACATCCTGAGCAACGCCGGGTTTCTCAGCTAGTATATATATATATGCAAATATAGCTGTATGCTCATCTGCATGTCTTAGGCAGGTCTGCAACCCCGCCTTTCCCCATTATCACCCAGCATACAGCACTTCCACTGCAGCAAGGGATTCTGGGAAATGACATGCAAATGAGCACACACTGTCACTTTTTGCCTCAATAACCATTTTTAACATGGTTCCCTATAGGCTTTATATATATATATATATATATATATATATATATATATATATATATATATATATATATATATATATATATATATATATATATATATATATATATATATATATATATATATATATATATATAAATATATATATACACACACATGAAGGTCAGTCAGCACACTGTAGTAGAAAAGGTTGTAATAGCAGATGCTAGTCCCATAGAGAATAAGTATGATACGAACCAATCCAAAGACCAGTAAAGAGACAGCAGACCGCACGGGGTTAATCCAAAAATCTATATTCAGGGCCCTGAGGAAGGTCTCTCTGTGGGACCGAAACGTTGGCTTACGTGTATTTCATGTTGTGAATATAGATTTTTGGATTAACCCCGTGCGGTCTGCTGTCTCTTTACTGGTCTTTGGATTGGTTCGTATCATATATATATATATATATATATATAAAGTGGTTGACAAATCACCAAAAAATCTACTCGCCACACAAAAAAATCTACTCGCCACCTAGTACCAAACGTGTGCTGCTTGGGCCAATATTTACTCGCCCGGGGGTTAAATCCACTCGCCCGGGGCGAGCAAATGTATAGGTTTGTCGAACACACATATATATATATATATATATACATATATATATATATATATATACACACATATATATATATACACATATATATATACACACACACATTTTTTTTGCTGCACTTCTGTGTAATTATATAATATATACTTATATATATATATATATATATAAATATATATAATATGTATTCATGTATATATATACACTAGCTGAGAAACCCGGCGTTGCTCGGGATGTGAAGGGTGAATAAGTATGTGTAAATGCTGTATGTGAAAGTTGTAATTTTTTGCGAATGTTATGTAATATTAGTTACAATTGTGTTTGTACAGCAACAGTAGTAGAAAGCACATGTATATGAGGTCAAATGGGCGAAGTGTATGTTAGTTGTTACGGTAGTTATTTGTGAAAATGTGATTGTTGGAAAGGCTTGTTGAAAGATGTTAATGTGCATTGTTGAGAGTAGTGTATTTAATGTAATGTTGAAGTGTGTGTTGTAAAATAATTTTGTAATAAAAGATGACAGCAGTGCATTGGGTGTGTTTGTGTTTTTTGTAAGTTGTTATGGCAATATTTAGAGTTGATGTAAATGTAGCAAAGTCTATGTTCATTGTAATGCTTGTTTGTAAACCACATTTTTGGTAGTTCCAGTTGGAGCAAAGATGTACAATTGTTGGGGGGATCCAACTCTAGAGCACGCAACATATAACTGTCCGTGGGAGAAACATGGTGATTGTAAGTTGATACCAGTGCACTTTATGGACTGTCCTTGTGCTTTGTTAATGGTGATAGCAAAAGCTAGTTTGATGGGGAACTGTAGGCGTTTGAAAGTAAAAGGCATGTCTGTTGGAATTAGTGGAATGCGGGGGATGAAGACATCTTGGCCTTTGGCGTTGCCAGTTAAGATAGTAGCTTCAATTAGGTTGGGCATCAATGTTTTTATGCACAGTCTGGTTCCATTACAAAGGTTAGGTGTGTGTAGGTTGCGAAGTAGCATGATGGGTGCTCCAACTTTGAGGCGAAGGTGATGTGGTGGCATCCCTGATGGTTCGAGGGAGTGTAGGAATTCAGTTGGATAGTTAACGGCTTCATCGCAATCCACAACTGTATCGATTGAGTTGTATTGAGTAATTGTGTTTGGAATAATGTCTTGAATTTGATGATTTAGGTCATTGACATAAGTATTTTTGGCAGCAAGGATGGCTCTTTCACAGAGCCACTGGTGGTTTGTGTAATTGTGTAAGAGATTTGGATAGACGTGGTGTATGAGATCTTCAATTGATGTCATCATGTGACAAAAATGTGTGGGAAAAGCAATTTCACCTGATGTGAAGTCAGTAGGTAAAGTACCTTCACCTATTTGAAGAAGGGTGTGTGCAAAAAGTTGTTCATTTGAGTGGCCGTGAAGTTGGACTCGCATATTGGTTGTTAATGGGAAATGTTTGACATGTCGCCATAAAATAGAGGATTTGAGGCATGCATGAAGTTCGTCTGCTGGTGTGGATCGTGGTATGACTGGAAGTGTTTGTCTGAAATCACCAGCTAAAAGAATGACAGCACCACCCATTATTTGTTTATTGTTGCGCAAGTCTTGCAAGGTTCTATTAAGGGCTTCAAGTGATTTTTTATGCGCCATGGTACATTCATCCCAAACAATAAGTTTGCAAATTTGAAGAACACGTGCTTGTCCAGATGTTTTGGTAATATTACATGTTGGGTTTTCTTCATGAGCAATGTTTAGCGGTAATTTAAGAGCTGAGTGCACAGTTCTTCCTCCATCCATAAGAGTGGCTGCAATGCCAGATGATGCAAGTGCAAGTGCAACATGATTGTGCATTCTTATTTCTGCAAGGAGTAAATTTATGAGAAATGTTTTGCCTGTTCCACCTGGAGCATCAAGAAACAGGATTGCACCTTGTTCGTTGTTTATGTGCTGCATGATGTTGTCATAGGTGTTAAGTTGTTGTGGAATTAACATTGGTTTTCTTGTAGCAACATATTGTTTATAGTACGGAAATATCTTATTGTTTCTCTCGCATAAGGTCTGTATTGAGTACATCGTGATGATGACGTTGGGGAGCTTCTAGACCTAATTGAAGTAGTGTTTTGTTATTGATGGAGAGACATGTATCTTCAAACAATATGAGTACCTCGTTGAAAATCTCTGGTGAAAACTGAACATTGAGTGATGGATTGTCTCTCTGTGCTTTGTGGAGTATATCTTCACTCATGGTTTCTCGATATGTGGCCCATAGAGTGTTGGGGTTTGATGGGTTGCAGGTGGTAAGGATAATGGCAAAAAGATTTCGAATTTTGGCTGGCAATGACTGTAATGCAGCTTCGGCTAATGTAGTATTCCAGTGTTGATCATCCTCTAGTAATCCAAGCTTTTGGCAAGCTTCTCGATAAGTCTCACACACTTGACCGTTGACAGTTTTTATAGCGTCAAATGAAGTTGGGCCTGGAACGGTATGAAGTAGAATTCTGAGAAAGAAGCATTCAGCGTTGTTTGGGTGAACTGTGTAGACACGGCCTAAGGCTTCACTTGCAAGGGCATCAGTTCCTGGAACAGGTATGCCCTGCTTTCTTTTCTTGAACTGTTTTGTGGATGCATTCCAAGTGTAATATCGTGGAGTTTCTGGATAAAGCAATGTGCGTGCAAAAGAGTCCTGTTGACATAATTGAAAGAAGGCAGTTAAAGTTGTGTTTGGTGGTTGAGCAGCAACTGCCTCTGCGTTGCCAGGTGTGAAGTATACTCTCTGTCCATTTTCTAAATGAACAGTGAGGTGAACAACGGTTGGGTGTCGTTCGTGAATGGGAAAAGCGAAAATCCTCCAAACGGCTTCATTACTACTTATATATCTTCCTAGCTGGTAGAGTGTGACTTCGTCACGCATGTGTTCATTAGTGATTCCAAAAATGGCCATGTCGCTTCCTTTGTTGACATACTTGCAAATGTATTTAATTGATTTAACAGAATTACAGTATTCGACATTAATGTATGCGTTATAAATTTTAGTTAGAAGTGGACAATATGGAACAACCCATTTGTTGTCGACTTGGATGTGTTTGTTGTTGCGAATAGTAATTGTTGCTGTGTATCCACCGTCTGTGGGAGCGCGTCTTCGATATTGAGGATATCCATCATCTCCACTTTGTGTGTCTGCAATGAATGGTTTTGGGAATTTTTTGGTGCATTTACCGTCTTTCATACATGGTGCATGAATATTAATGTTTCCACATGGTCCATGAATCATATTTTTAGTGACTATTGCAAATAGTATAGGGTCTTCTTCTGGATTAGGCAACTCAGCAGAGATAACGTTATCGATGTCAATGGAATGTAGTTTTTCTTTGAGCCATATAAGAATATGAGCATGTGGAAGACCTCTTTTCTGCCATTCTATTGAGTACATCCAGCATCGTGTTTGTCCAAATATATAAGTCTTAGTGATGATGTGAATTAATGTGATGAGTTTTTGGCGAAATACTCTTGCGATTAAGTCGTGTCGATTGCTGTGTGACTGTCCATCCCCAAGTTGTTGTTTTATTTCTGGCCAAGCTGGATTACATGTAAATGTAATAAAAAAGTCTGGTCGTCCATATGCTCGAACATATGCCATAGCGTCTTGAGCATATTCGTGCATGTGTCGAGGACTTCCCGTGAATGTTGCTGGTAGAATGAACATTTTACCTATGTTGTCAACGTTACCATCGTTGCCAACAGCATCCCTGAGATGTATGTATTGATCAACGCGAAGTTGTTTTTGATGTAAGCGTATGTATAGAAGACGCTCACTTTCAATTTTAGCATACATGTCAACAATAAACTGATGAAATAGTTGTCGACAATGTAAAATGTGGTTTTGCGATGCATCTCGTATCATTAATCTGTAAGCGTAGAAGTCCATAGCGGAGACAGTTTTGTTAGTGTTTGCCTTTGAAGTTGGGTCTACTTGCATGATGTTGAAGTGATAGCCATCGTCACCATTCCAAAGTATGAGAGGGTATTGAAGTGCATCATATGAGCGATGTGTTTCACAAATGCGTGTGAGTGACTGACCGCGGCGCTGAAGAATAATGTCCCGTGTATTAAATTGTTCCCCCGCTATAACAATAGCGACTTCGTTGATTTGAGGAGCATTAAAGCGACGTTCATGTTGACCCACTGGTGTTTTGTCGGCTCTGATAATGACTTGATAGTCATCAGTTGGCATGCGTTCAAGTGATGTTTTGAATGTGTTAATGAGATGGTTGTGTTCATGTAACATCCTTTGTAAGGAGATGACAATGTCACGTCTTGTATTGGGTATCCAATGGCATCGTTGATCAGCTTGTTGTTCTTCATCACCCATGAAGTAAATTTGCAAGAATTGTGGATGTTGGTCTGGTAATGGGAGAAGAGAGCCGGCCCTGTGGTAAACTTGACCTTGTACTTTGAAAGTACTTTTAAATCCAATTTGTTCGACTATGGATGTAGCACCAAAGGATGTCATTTGGAAACAGGAGTTGTATTTGCGTATGTTTTGTAGGAAATGTTTAGATTCAGAAGTTGTCCCTGACATGTATGAAAGAAGTGGATTTGGGGGTGAGTGTAGAGGTGGTAGCATAACTTTGCCATTGTTGCAGCACATTCCAGCTGATTCATGGTGGAATTTTTTTGCTTGACAGTAGTGACATATAGTGTCCATCTGTCCAATGTTGACCTTTGGATGTTGCTGGTATAGTATGTGTGGATTATATATGAAAGCGGCACGTAGCAAAGTGTAATTTGTTGAATGCGTACATGTAGTATGTGTGTGTTGTACTGGTTGTTGTAGTGTGTGTGTTGGTGTGTTTTGTTGTTGTTTTGATGTGCGCCGTATTGTTCTGTCTTTAGCAATGCGTGTTTCATGTTGTTGTGTAGTCTCCGTGGCTCTTCTTGTTGTAGCTCGTAGTCGCATTTTATCCAGACGTATTTCATGTTGTTCTGAAGTCTCTGCGGCTCGTGATGTTGTAGCACGTTGTTGGTCTTTTGCAAGGCGTGCCTCATGCTGTTCTGTAGTCTCTGAGGGTCTGGATGTTGTAGTACGTTGTTGGTGTTCTGTATTGTGATCGTCTGTTGATGTAGTGGGTGTGTGTCTGTATTTTTGTTGTTGTTGTTGTCGTTGTGTTGCTCTTCTGATTCTGTCTCTGTCTCTTTGTTGTGCAAGGCGTGTTTGGCGCTGTAGTGTTTCATTAGAAGGTGATGTGTGTGTGTGTGTGTGTGTGTGTGTTGTAAATTTGTTGTGTTAGGATGCTGTGTGTGTATTTGTCCCTTTGATGTACCTGGTGTGTGTGTATTATATGGAATTAGTGTGTGATGTTGGTGTGTGTAATGTGTTGGTGTTGATGTTGTGGTTGTGAGGATTTGTTCTTGACGTATTGTGTATTCCGTTGTGAGTTGTTTGTTTGCATTGTGTGCGTGGATTTCAATGTGTGTGAAATGGGTGTGTGCATTGTGTGTTGCAGTACATATCTTTGGTGTGTGTGTGTGCGTGTCACCTTCATTGCCAGGGTGTGTATGTTTTGTTTTGCGAAGGTGTTTTTTGGGTGCCATGTTTTGTGTTGTGAAGATGTGTGGTTTGTGTTGATGTTGTGATGTGCGTTATTTTAGGTGTTGTAGAGGTGTTGTGTGTGTGTGTAAGTTGTGATGTGTTGTTAAAAGTTGTTGATGTGTGTGTGTTGAGGTAGGTGTGGTGTGTGATGTTAGTGAAGTGTTTGTGTGCGATTGTGTTTTGAATACTTCCTGATGTTGTTGTGTGATGGGTCAGTTGGATCCAATAGTTGTATTGTGTGTTTGGGCACAGCGTTCAGGTGTCGAGGTGTTGAAGGCATCCGGTGGTGGTCTGTGAAATGTTGGTAAATGGATTAAGTGTGACAGTATTGAGGGGTTTATGTTTGTGGTTGTTGTGTGGTGTGTGTTTGTTTAGGTGTTGAAATGTGTGTGTTTGTGTTTTGTGTGAATGTTGGTTGTGTGTGTGGCAGAATAGTGTGTGTATGTAATATTTAATTTGTGTGGATGAGTGTGTGTGTGATGTGATAGTGAGTGTGTGGTGTGTGTGTTGTGTGGATGAGTGATAGTTGTGAGTGTGTGTGAGTGTAGGGTGTGAGAGTGTAGTGTGTGAGTGTGTTTTTTTTTAATGTGTTAGTGTTTGTGTGTTGGCTGTGTGTGTTTTTTTTGTTGGTAGTTTGTGGGTATGAGATGAGTGTGTGTGTTTGCTGTAGTATTGCTTGTGTGTGTTTGCTGTAGTATTGCTTGTGTGTGTTTAATGTATTGTTGGTTGTGTGTGTTTGTGAGTGTTGTGTGTGTGTGATGAGTGTTTGTTGTGTCAATAAAATAAAATGTGAAATTATGTTGTAATATAGTAATTTGTTGAAAGGAAAAAGCAAATGTGTGTGAGAGGTGCAGAGGGGGTGTGTTGGTGTGTGTGTTAGTGTTGTGTTTTATAGTAGTAGTGGAGTGTTGTTGTGTTTGTTAATGCTTATACATGTGTAGATGAGCATAAAGTGTAGTGTAGTGTGTGTTATGCCGGTGAAGGTGAGGTGTGTTTGCAGTGGAGAGGGTCTTGTGGGGGTAGGGTATTATTTACTTGTTGTTGTGTGTGGCATATAATCACAGGAGTTTAGGTTGTATTTGTGGATGATGGCGTGTTGTGTGGGTGAGTTTTGTGTGTTTGTAGTAGGTGTGTTGTCAGCGTAGGGTGTGTGTTGGTGTATATGTTTTGTGTTGTGTGGTGGTGATGTGCAAGGAGAGGGGTTGTCTATTAGATGTGTAAATGAGAATTATATTGAGTGTAGTGTGTGTGTCAGCGTGGTGAAGGGGAGGATTTTTTAGCAGTGTGTTGTGTGTGTTGTACTGTTTAGCGCTTGTGTTGTGTGGGGTAGATTGTGGTGTGTTGAAGTGTTTTGTGTTTTGTATCAAAAAATGATGTTGTTGTGTGTGTGTGTGAGGACGTGTGGCGTGCTTGAGGGTGTGTGGCGTTGCTGAGTGTGTGTGTGTGCGTGAGTGGAGAGGGTGTTGTGGGTATAGGGGATTGTTGAATTGTTGTTGTGTGTGGCATTGAATCACAGGAGGTTTTGTTGTGTGTGTGTGTATGAGGGCGTGTTGTGTGTGTGAGTGTTGTGTGTGAGTGGTGGTGTGATAAGTGTTTGTGCAATAAATTAGACAGACAGTGAAATTGGCATTGTTATCCAAAGATATTTTATTTGAAGGAACAGCTGATTTCCAGTGGTAGGTGTTTAGTCAGCGGAGGGGGTGTGTTAGCGGGAGATGTGTGGTGTGCGGTGTGTTCCGGATGAGGAGCGTGCGTGCCGGTGCGGATGGTGTTTTGCGGGAGATGTGTGGCGTGCGCTGGCGTTCGGAAGAGCTTTGTGCGGGCCGGTGCCGAAGTGAGTAGGTAGCCGGTGGCGATGTTGTTTAGCGGGAGATGGGAGGGCGCGGTAGCGGGAGGGAGATGTGTGTCATGCAGGCCGCGCCCTCGGGTAGCCGGTGGCCATGTTGTTTAGCAGGAGATGGGAGGGGCACGGTAGCGGGAGGGAGATGTGTCATGCATGCCGCGGCCGTGCCCTGGCGTTCTGAAGAGCTCCGTGCGGGCCGGAGATGTGTGGCGTGCAGGGCGCGGGCGTGCGCATGTGGTGGGAAGAGCTCCGTGCAGGCCGTGGGCGTGCGCTGGCGTTCTGAAGAGCTCCGTGCGGCCGGAGATGTGTGGCGTGCAGGCCGCGGGCGTGCGCTGGGGTAGCAGGTGGGCATGTTGTTTAGCGGGAGATGGGAGGGGCGCGGTAGTGGGCTGGAGATGTGTGTCATGTAGGCCGCGGCCGTGCGCTGGCGTTCTGAAGAGCTCCGTGTGGGGCGGAAATGTGTGGCGTGCAGGCCGCAGCCGTGCGCTCGGGTAGGCGATGGCCATGTTGTTTAGCGGGAGATGGGAGGTGCGCGGTAGCGGGAGGGAGATGTGTGTCGTGCAGGCCGCGGCCGTGCCCTGGCGTTCTGAAGAGCTCCGTGCGGGGCGGAGATGTGTGGCGTGCAGGCCGCGGCCGTGCGCATGTGGTGGGAAGATGTGAGTGCGGGATGGTAGGGGCGCGGTAGCGGTCCGGAGATGTGTGGCGTGCAGGCCGCAGGCGTGCGCATGTGCTGGGAAGAGCTCCGTGTGGGGCGGGGATGTGTGGCGTGCAGGCCGCAGGCGTGCGCATGTGCTGGGAAGAGCTCCGTGTGGGGCGGAGATGTGTGGCGTGCAGGCCGCAGGCGTGCGCATGTGCTGGGATGAAGTCCGTGCGGGCCGCTGCCGAAGTGAGTAGGTAGCTGGTGGGCATGTTGTTTAGCGGGAGATGGGAGGGTCGCGGTAGCGGGAGGGAGATCTGTGTCGTGTACCGGGGGGGTGGGGGTGGGCGAGGGTGATGTTTTGAAGGGGCAGTCTGCAGTGTTTGGTGTTGTGTGAATGTGTGTGTGTGCAGTGTCTGCAGTGTTTGGTGTTGTGTGAATGTGTGTGTGTGTGTGCAGTGTCTGCAGTGTTTGGTGTTGTGTGAATGTGTGTGTGTGCAGTGTTTGGTGTATCCTGCGTTGTGTGTAGCTGATTCTGTACCTGATTTGGCAGTCTGTGGCAGCAGACGGTGAGGGTTTTGATAGCTGTGAAGCGTGGCCCCAGAGCAGTGAAGGTTGAGGATTAGGTGCTGCAAATGCAATGCGTTCCCAAAGCTCAGTGAGGGGTGGGACAGTGTAGAAGTATTAGCTCAGTGAGGGGTGGGACAGTGTGGCATTGGTGTTGGACGCAGGCCAATGAGAGGTGTGCGGGGGCGGGCATTGGACGCAGGCCAATGAGAGTCAGTGAGGGGTGGGACAGTGTGGCATTGGTGTTGGACGCAGGCCAATGAGAGGTGTGCGGGGGCAGGCATGGCCTGAGCCGGAGTGACAGGCCCAAGGTCCTATGCGATTGGGCCTTGGGACGCAGACATACAGTGCTTTCTGAAATATATAGTAGATATATAATATGTATTCTGTATATATATAATATAATATATATATATACACACACACACACACATATATATATATATATATACACACACACTATATATATATATATATATATACAGGCATACCCCGCATTAACGTACGCAATGGGACCGGAGCATGTATGTAAAGTGAAAATGTACTTAAAGTGAAGCACTACCTTTTTCCCACTTATCGATGCATGTACTGTACTGCAATCGTCATATACGTGCATAACTGATGTAAGTAACGCATTTGTAACAGGCTCTATAGTCTCCCCGCTTGCGTACAGCTTCGGTACAGGTAGAGAGCCGGTATTGCTGTTAAGGACGTGCTGACAGGCGCATGCGTGAGCTGCCATTTGCCTATTGAGCGATATGTACTTACTCGCGAGTGTACTTAAAGTGAGTGTCCTTAAACCGGGGTATGCCTGTATATATATACACACACATATATATATATATTACATACACACACATATATATATATACACACACACACAAGCACATATGTATATATATATATACACACACACACACACACACACACACACACACACACACACACACACACACACGTAAGAAGCCTGCAGCTGGCAACAACATTGGTCAGACATGTGAAAAACAAAGTGAATCCCTGGAGAAGGGCGGGGAATTCACTTTGTTTTTCACTGAAAAATAGATTATAAGCTCTACGGGGCAGGGACACTGTCAGTGCTATACAAGTACAATTATTATTATTTATAAATAAAAGACGCGCACAGAGGCTGAGAGAATACCATGGCCTGGCTCTGTCTGCCCTATGTGGGAACTTTGTATGCCAAGGACTGGTTGTGAGATTACCAACGAGAAGAATTCAAAAGAGGAACTAATGGGGCAGTGACCACGTGGGATTTACTGCCCACAAAGACTGCGATGGCAGATACAGAAGATATGATTAAGAAAAGGTTAGGGATCTTTTTAGAAAGGAAAGGTATACGGGGATATACCAAATAATGCAAATCAAAAGCATCCATCGAGAAATGTGATCCTATTTACAGGGGCCAGGAAGCATTATTTTCTCTTAGGAGATATAGTTGACCACCGCATCACTGGGGCGTTTAGTTTGCTTCCTCTGGGTCAATATAAATACAAATACAGGACGAGTATCTCACTGCTTAGTAAATATGATGTGTTATTGAGCAGAGTATTGCATTCAATTAGAATTTAAGATTGGACTCTCCACTTTTCAGCCCGAGACCCTAATCCACTTCTATTTCCTAAAGGGCCCTTCCAAATAAACAGACACGGCTTCCCCGTGCAGGAGAAGAGGTCAGCTCCAAGTGAGTGGAACTACAAAGTTCTCCAGCACATGGAAGCTTCTTCACTGCATACGGATTCAAGACTTAGGTCGCCTCTGTCCATGGCCATTCAGGTATATTGTCAATCAAATGGAAAAAATACCCTATAGCACTGGGAAGAGCGCGAAAAACAAAAAACAGTGCAATCTGTGTGTGAACAGACACATCCCCTCTAAATTAGGGAATTTACAAGAATATTTCAGTGTCGCCCCTCGGTCTGATTCGTCTATTGTGTACCTGCTCACTAAGCGTTCACTCTTTTTTCTCCTTAAAGAACAAGTGAGCAGTTACGGAATCGTGGAATCAGACCGGGTTGAGCCGGCAACTGGTATCACGAGACGAGATCACTAGACCACGTGACGCGGAAGTGGACTCAAACGCTACGGCGGTGAGATACCAGCAGCTACACAAAGTCTGTTGTATTCAATTGTGAGTTCCTCTTCATATGTGTAAGGGCACTGTGCATATTTACCATTTTCCATTTGGTGATTAAATTGCATCACTATGTGCGCGCGCCGGCTTTCCGCTCCCCATTTTGTGATCCACACCCCACGAGCTACAGTCTCTACCCAGACCATTGAGGTGTGGAGAAGGGGATCCCACAGAAATACATCTACGCATATCTCCAATCCCAAAAGGAGGTCTTCACCAGAGGCGGGCGCCATTTTGTTCTATTGACATTTGATTGTAAATGCCCTAATTTAGATGGGAGGTGTCTGCTCACACACAGATTACACTGTATTTTGTTTGTCTGTCTTCCCAGCGCTATAGGGTATGTTTTTCACTGCGACTATCTTTTCTCTTGGGGTGAGAGAATCTTAACTATCTGTCCCTGCAGCTTGGGCAAGTAGGATTTATTTGTTTTTATGCGGGACGCTCATCTTTTCACCGATTAAAGAGCGCATTATCGTAATTTTTTGCACTATATTGTCAATCATCTTGCACGGTTTAGCGCTAGAAATCATGGACTGGATGGAAATCGCATGGAGTCAAACATGTCGGACTGAATGCCTTGTTTCTTTTCCAATGGGAGTTTGTACGGAAAACCATAAACCAGTATTTCTTGTGATCTGTATCCATACTGGTAACCACTTTGCTCTCTCCGTTTCCAGGTGAGTTTATGGCTTGACCAGGAAAACAAAAACGGGATGGCCCCCACTTCCGCTTTGCTCAGGCTGCACCGTGGGGGCGTCAGCCCGAACTCTCCCTACAAAACGAGGACTAAGTCACGACAACCCTCTGGTGTGCCAGGGCCTGTGCCGGATGTCACAAGGGCTTTGTGAAGGGACGAGGGGTTCAGGGCCACATGGTCGCTGTAGAAGCCACAAGGCATTTTAGTAATAAGTATCTGTATCCTCCTAGAAAGAAAAAAGCATAGAACCGGCCTGGACCCGCCGTTTCAGTAAGTGGTGAGAATGGATCTGATTTGCTAAATGTTTCTATGATGAATGTTCCCAGAGAAATTATTTTGTTACTTGTTTTGGCTCAAAAAGTAAGGCCATATCCCAATTAATGAAGACAGTAATTGAATATTTTCATGTAATGGTGTGTTTGTATATCAAGGAAGCACGAAAGGACATTTACCAAGCAGTGCTATGTCATAAGACCCCTTCTGGTGCCGGAAGAAATGTTACCGCCTATTCAAACCCCTCCCAAGTGTCTCCAAACTAAAAACAAATTGAGTTAAAAATATTTCCAGGTATTGGATTCTGGTAAGAAAAATGCAATCACCCCGGTGCGACCTCAAACATAATTTGATCATAGGAGACACTGCCCCTTTAAGAGGAAAAGGGCAAACACATGGCAAAGCGATCTTCTGAGGGACAAGGCGTGCCCCAAAACTCAAGGGATGGGAAGTGAAGGAGCGGTCTCGCATCCTATTTACAATGACAGATCTGCCTTTTATCAAGCGGACACATTTTAAAGAGACAATCCTTCCTAGGGCCAAAGTGTACTGATGGCAGTGACATGTTTAAGGGGTCACATCTGGGTGATGCTTTTTTTTCTCTGGCTGTGTTTGCACCTTTAAACTGCAAGTCACATTCTGTCCATTAAAACCTCCATTGACGTCCACAGCAAACACCAATACCGCTATAATAAATGCGAATATTAACTTATCGTAATTTTTACTACCGCGGTATTACATCATATCGGTATATTGCCCAACTGTACAGTTTACAGAGTGAATGAATGTCGAGATCTCCTTCGATATGAATCCAAAAGCACATGATCAACATTGAAATATATTTACCTTGGCTGGCGTCGACACTGGTGCCATCAAGTGGGTTTACGATGCCCGGATAATCCCTCCCAAAGGAAAGATGTTTGATGTGATGCGTCATATTTATCTGAAAGAACACATTTAGTATTAATATACGGCACTCCTGATATGCCATGTAAAATACAGAAGGGTATAACACCACGACTCAAACTGGCGCCTGGCGCGGGACCTTCATGTGGCCCATGGACTTGCTAATTTCATACCAGTTACTTAGTGTTTTTCACACCGAAACTCACTTGTAAGTTAAGGTAAAGTAAATATATATGGTACAGATGTTATGTAGATGCATCTAAAATGACATTGAAATAACCCTTGTCGCCCATTTACTGATCTGACCTCTTTGGAGAACTAGTAGAAGACCCCTGGTATACACCTTCAACATGAAGCAAGACCTGCCCAGACAGAGCTTACAAATCGAAGCAATGTGAGGCGACATGTCAAGCCAACGCCCTGCTTAACAGGATTTGCAGGTGTGAAGGCACATTGTAATGTAACACTTTTCTATCAAATCTGGTCCGTAGAGATGTGCGAAAACTTTGCATGAGGTCAGGAACCAAGCAAAACGTACCCTGGAGTTGTGAATATAACCGCGGCTGAGTCACAGCTCGAACGCGATGCTCCAAGCAATAAGTCAATGGCCCAGATACACAAAAGGGTGCCAAGCTTTAGCACGGCCATACTCCTAACGATATGAATGGGAGCGGAGGCGTGCTAAAGATCAGCACCAGTGTGTGGATCTGGGCCAATGTGCACTATAACTGTTTAATATGCTAATAACTCTACAATCACGTAATGCAGAGACTATAAATACGGAAACAAGGGTTCGCTCACAGAGTGGTGGTATTTCGCTGAAAGCCCCCAAATCTAAGGCAAATTTCCCGATATTAGCATGGTGATGCTTGGTGAAATATTTAGCAGGGAATTTAATTTTGGAAAACAGTTAACATTTCTCCAACACATTTTGGACCATTTCCTACATCGCTGATCCACAGGGCAATGGTTTCGCTCTGGTACCAAACTAACGCATAGGTGGTCCACTTCAGCCCTCAAAGGCCACCAACAGGCTAGGTTTTCAGGATATCCCTGCTTCAGCACAGGTCGCGCAATCAGTGGCTTAATCAGAATGGCGAAAAAAGAGAGATCCAGCGCTCCACGGATTTCAAGATAAATGAATTTATTGTGCCACACGACGTTTCGACCAACAGGTCTTTTTCAAGTGATTAGGCCTAATCGAAACGTCGTGTGGCACAATAAATTCATTTATCTTGAAATCCGTGGAGCGCTGGATCTCTCTTTTTTCCTCAGTGTACATTGGAATTTGCCTGGCAGGTACTTCCTATAACCAGCAGCACCGGTAAACTGTATGTATTTATTATATTGTTGTGTGCAGCCAAAACCCCTTTACATTGGTACTTAGTCAGAATGGCAGCAGCACCTGTGCTGAAGCAGGAATATCCTTATAACCTAACCCACGGGTGCGCAAACTTTCTGCGCTACGCCCTCTGCCTGCTCAGCCCTAGTGCTCGCGCGCCCCCCCCCATACCTAACAATTGGCGTCAAATTACGCCGCGGGGTCATGTGATGTTATGTCAACCTGCGGCGTCATTTTATGCCACGGCAACGCATCGCCCAAAGTCAAGGTAAATAAGTTAGAGGCCACGCGCGCTTCCTGGCATTAAATTTAAATGCTTTGGGGGGGAAGAGCGCGGGGCCTCTATAACCGACGTGCCCCCCCCCCCAAATAAATCTTGTGCCCCCAGTTTGCGCCCCCCTGACCTAACCTGTTGGTGGCCCTTGAAGACTGGAGTTAGCCACTCCTGGTCTAGTAATGCTATTTCTGATCATACTCACATTGTCAAGTCCAAAGCTCTGCAGATCGTGAACTGTCGATAGAAAAGAAAAAGATATATACAGATCTTCATAAAGCACAATTGCATTAACCGCTTACATACAAGAGGCGCCTGTAACGTACAAGTGACCAACTGCCTCTCAGACGGTGGAGAATAAAGCCAGATAAAGCAATTTTGTGATTCCCTCCGGTTGCTCCCTTCGGTCTGATGTCACCATGTGTTCAACAAGAGTTTGCACAGGCAGAGCCCTCCCCGGCCCCCTATCTTTATTGGGTCTCTAATAAGGACAGTGTGAGCCAAGGGGAAAGAAAACACTATATTAACAAACATTGCCCCATTCACCACCCTAAACAAATGTAATGGATAAATGTTATTTATGCAAGAAACCCCAACCCTCTCTAATAGCGCGTCTGAGATCAGATGCACTGTAAGGAACCCCCAACCCTCTCTAATAGCGCGTCTGAGATCAGATGCATTGTAAGGAACCCCAACCCTCTCTAATAGCGCGTCTGAGATCAGATGCACTGTAAGGAACCCCCAGCCCTCTCTAATAGCGCGTCTGAGATCAGATGCACTGTAAGGAACCCCCAGCCCTCTCTAATAGCGCGTCTGAGATCAGATGCATTGTAAGGAACCCCAACCCTCTCTAATAGCGCGTCTGAGATCAGATGCACTGTAAGGAACCCCAACCCTCTCTAATAGCGCGTCTGAGATCAGATACATTGGAAATTCTTCTGTATTTAGTACAATTTTCAAGACCATAAAATTGCAAGGAACCATTAGGGCTGCGATTCCAGTGCGTTCTACCGGGCCAAGTACATGCGTCGGTGCGCATTTAGCAGCCGCGCTGTACTGCAAGTTCACACATACAATTTTTTTGTATGTGGAACTTGCGACGGAGACGTGGCCACGCCCCCGCCAGCGGTTCATCCAATGAGGGCAGACCAGCCACGTGAGGTCATGGTGATGGCCATGCCCCCGCAAAAAGCCCACCACGCCCCCTCCCGTCACAAACGCTCCCTCTCTCCCAGGGCCGCGATCTGCGGTGAAGCGCTGTGCACACGCCCTCGGGCGTGCGTGCTACAGAACGCACTGGGACCGCAGCCTTAGGGATGCCCAGGGAACCCAAGGGGCCCCTAGGAACCCTGGTTGAAAAACACTAACCTATGCAGTGGAGGAAATACAAAGCATAAAGTATAACATTGGTAGTGAAGGTACCTGATGAAAGGGTCACCTTAACAAGGATGCATGTTTGGCCAAACAATTGAACTAAATGACCCATATTTGGAATAAAAAAAAATTATGTATCAAGTAATGTCATATTGGACATTCTATATTGGGGCTTCTATGCACTGTTCTGAGAGTAACCCTTCTGCATTGAGGACGCTAATGATCATAAAAGCGGTAGCGGAGGTGGGCGATCATAATGCGACGAAGAGCAGCGTCCTCAAAATTCATAGGGGTGACAATTGGCAAACCGTGCAGAGAAGCGGCAGCAGAAGAGAAGGGCGGTGTGTGTGTGTGTGTGTGTGTGTGTGTGTGTGTGTGTGTGTGTGTGTGTGTTCTCTAAAGGGAACACACACAACTTCTACTCCTTTTTATAACAGCCCTATAGTTTACCATTATAAGCCCCTCCCCATAACAAGGAAAGAGGAGCAGAGGAAGTTTAGCTTGCAAGAGGAAAAGGATCTACTGGATTTGTCTTTAGAAGGTTTTCCATCGCACGTGCTGCCCACAATATGCAACTGAAGACCCTGAGCCAAGATAAAAGAAAGGTTACATGGAGCTGAAGTTCTTCTGTAGCATGGTGAATTGAATGATCAGAAATAGCTAGTTATACTTGGATTGCAGGCCTTCGTGCGACTTAATGAAAGATTAGTGGGTTTACAGGTGCAGTGCCATGTTGCCGACCCGAATGCAACCTTGATAAAGCATTTAATAGTCTAATTGGCTTCCCTAAAAAGTTTTAACTGTGCTAAAAGCAAAGATTGGCGGCTTTAATTCTGTGAAAATTAATTTCTTCTGGGCCTCTGGATGGGGAGCCATTGTCAATCAAGGGGTTTGTTTACCCTCCCCCTACGATGTCCCTATCAGAGAGCCAATAAAGATAAGGGGAGGGTGAGAGGGGGCTCTGCCTGTGCAAACTCATGTTGAACACAAAGTGCCATCAGACAAAAGGGAGCAGCCAGAGGAAAATCATCCCCCACCCAGGTCTCCGCTCACTAAATATTTCTGGTTAAAAGACAATAAACCAATGTGACCCCTAAACAGGTCACTGTCATTAGCACACATTGCTCCTAGGGAAGATTTCATCTTTAAAAATCACCCAAGATCTAGAATAATCCTAACTGAATTCTACCTTCTTCCTAATGGAAACCCCTAAAATCAGGGCATGCATTGCCACATCACACGATTTATTTTACTTTTGGGGAGAGAATTGCAGCGTTGGAGGTGCAGTTCCAGTATCCTCACTGCAGCATTTCAGCACAATGTTGCTGTAAAAGCTTTTTTTCCTGTAGGCAATTAAAAATGGCCGCCTGAGGTATTTTCTCAAAACTGCTAAACAACTGACCCGATCCCTGGACTTGTTACTAATTCATACTAAATTACTTATTTATACATCAGACAAACATAGGGTACAAGTGAAACCTTTAATGGCCAACTTGTGGTTAAGAAGAGCTAGCTCTCAGAACCAGGGGTCTCTTCAGGCAGATTTTAGTTTAAAAAAATCCCAGCAGGACTTGTGTTCCTAAAAGCCAGCGCACCTCACAACCACGACTTAACCACTGAGGACTTCTACACTACTTTTGTAGTGTCTATTCTACCGGCTAACAAGGTACAATCCTCTTTCTACATCATAACAGAGCTGGACAAACTGGACAAGTGGATTTCTTCCCCAGCCTGGTGTACAGCAGTGGGATATTGGGGGTGGCGACATATGGAGTTCTTAGCGCTACGCAAAGCATTGTGGGACGCAACTTTGAGAAGCAGATCGTGCTCCAAAGACGGTCAGTGGAAACCACCATTTTCCCGCACCGGCCGCCGCAGTGGACAAATGGCTTCCCGCGAATTTGCTTAATGGGTTTAGCAAATGTACATCTCTCACAGAAGTGCATCCAAAAAAGGCAGGTTGGCCCTGTTTAGCCATGCAATAACTACATAATGAACACGGCACAATTCTGTGAGGTCTTGAATGAATTGGTCCCAAAGTCAGCTTGCCAAAGCCCCCTGTACAGAATAGGTATAGCGAGATGGAGAATAGACAGTATTCTGTAACACTTACTCTCAACTGCGTGTACTGCACAGAAAAGTAGGCAGAGGGGAGAGGAGAGGTCTTAATTATACAACACGGAACAGTCCTGATTAAGATAAGACAGCAGAGACTGACATTAGTACACAACCTTTAATTCTTTTGGGTAACTAGAGCATCCTGGTTAAACAACCCCTTGTTTTGGTCACCCACTGGTCAGTGTAAATCTTGTTGCAAGAACCACTTTGCCCACCCAGTCTGTCCATTTTCCTATCGGCTGTCAAACTCCAACCCTACTAGATCCTTGGCGCTCATATTTACGATGGCCTAATGTCCATCACAAGCATGTTTGAATCCTCTTACTACATTAGCCTTATACCACTTCTGCTGAGAGCCAATTCCACAAATATACCACCATTTCCGTGACGAACGACTTCACATTTTCACGGAGCCTTCCACCCCCCAGTTTCCGAGCGTGGCTTCTTGTTATAACACTTTTCTCTGAGATACAGTGGGCTTCCTTCCTCTACTTTGTTGGAACCCTCCATATGTTAGAACGTTCTCATATCCCCCTCTCCTCCAAGTTGTAAATATGGTGGTCTTTTATAGTCTTTCCCAATGGGTTTTATGGTGTAGACCAGCATTTCCCAAACTTTGTTACCCTGTGCTCCCTCTGCTAGAAAATAGTCCCCCAAAACTCCCAATTAATAAATCTCATCGCCATCTCACTAATTACACTGTGTGAGTGATCCCAGGCAGTAAAGGGAGTAAAGGGCAGTAAAGGGTCCTGAGCCTGTGGGGAAAACATATGCTTAATAAACCACCTAACTGCCCCTCAGTGTGTGAAGGCAGCAGTGGCAGTGGGCTTCCAAAGTCACTCCCCACAATGCCTTGCTGCTGTGTCACCTGGCAGCTCATGCTGTAACTGTGATACCCCCCAACACTAAGGTGCAGTCCCCATACAGACTCAGGACCCCACAGTGTGTATGCTTGTTTTCTCTTTTTCTCTTGAGGAATCCATCAAGAAAATAACTTTGTCTGCAATCACAATTAAACCATTCCTCAGCGCCACAGGAGGTGTCTTTCCCCAGCCATCGAACATGACCCAATATCAACACGACAGGTCACCCGAAGGCCTCACTTACCGTGGACATGGGACTGCTGGAAACTTTTCCCGGGCGCGAAGTGAACGTTTCCAGCGACCTGTTGCAAAGAAACACATTGGTTTGGTTACGGCTTCGAACACCTGCAATGACCTTCCTGCAGAACTAGGAACGGGCGAAAGGGTCGCCCGAGCTCGCAAAGCGTGGAATGTGCCATATGAGTGGGAGTAAGGGTCTGCCCGCGATTCGTCATGGGGGGACTCCATGCCTCTGGACGAGCTTATTGGCAAAATGCTCCACAAAAATCGCTAGTTTCGCTTAAGGCTAATTTCCACTGAAGTCTTTACTTTTATTTATTTTTTAACCCTAGTTGGGAAGCAGGGGGTCCTCAGAGCTGAATGGTGTTAATTCGAGCTCCGGGGACCCCCTGCTCCCAGAGGTACTTACCTCTGAGAGGGCCCCGGATGGGCATGCAATATGGAAGTTTAAAGGTCCAGCTGGCCAACGTCATCCCTTGTGGCTTCCTATTGGCCTCCGAACCTTTAATCCCGCATTACATACCGGCAGCACCTTTAGAGGTCAGAATCTCAGGGTGCAGGGGGTCCCCGAAGCTGGAATCAACGCGGTTCAGCTCAGGAGACCCCCAGCATCATTCCCAGGAGACGTGGGGGGATACATTTATTTATAAAGGGAACGGCTTTTCTTTTGGAGACTATAGATGGGACAAGCAGCTGAAAGCTGCGAACTGGCAAAATGGAAGACTCCTCTAGCGACGTTTTTAACCCTTTGAAGCTTGCCGAAGCGTTTCCCAAGGAATCCAGTCTGGGGGGCAGGAGATGCTTACAATTCCACGCCTGCATGCGGGACAGTTTGGCACTTCTCTGCATGTACACCGAACGCAAAGCAGAGCAACAATGTGTTATCTGCACCTGTGACACTGCTGCTGCCCTCAACCCAAACATTCCTCAACTCTTCCGCTGTAGTTGCTTTGCAAAGTACCCTTGGCAGTGGAAGGGTTAAAGGGTATCTAGCACGCGAGTGCAGTTTTTCACGCTTGTTTAGTAATGAAGATTTCCTTTTAAGTTAGAGACTTTGGAAGTCAGTGTATCATTTCGTGGCACTTCTTCCCCACTTTTTGTTCTTTGATACATCTGTAGATACATTTTTTTCTATTTGGAATGTGCAGTATTTTATTTTTTCACACTTATTCGCACATTTTAATTCTCACTCGTCACACGATATTTATATATTTTTGCATGTTTTAACCATCTACATACTGTATACATCAATATACAGACAGACGTCTGAATACCTACATGTTTACAAATATATTAATATACGTGTGTATATATGTGTATAAATGGATACACATTTTTATGTATATTAGGACACTAGTTTATGATTTCATTCTCCTTTTAGTATATATCTACATGTAAAAGAATAAAACAATTTAGTGTCAGATATAAAAATAAGTCATTTTTATTGTTTTCGGATGGACACTATTTATATTAAAGTATACGGGTGAAGTCTTGTCCTACGCCTCCTACTTTCTCTCCCCTAGTAACAAGATTATGAAGTCCCTCCTGTATATATGGTGTTACAAGGCAGGAGCAGGATCTGACGATCGAGTCACATTGGTCTTAATATGGGAGACGTGTGAGGAGCACTTACCTTGTTGACTTCTAGAAACCCGTACACTTAGCAGCCCTCGTTCCTCTGCTCTTCCATCTTCTGGCTGAAGCCTCCCGCTTACACTGGGCTATGGAGTCCGGAGTCTTGAACGCCCAGCCTTTCCTTCGGTACGCCTCGCGGACATCATCAAAGGAGTTACAACACCTGCGAGGAACCAGATAACACAACCATGTCATTACGAGCGACAGAATGTGTGAAACAATAACCGCAAAGAACTAGGAAACACATTCTAGAATCATAATCTAATTTAAGAAAATAAGGTGGTTCCCAGCACTCGAGAGATATGTTAATAAGAACGGTCACACGCGTTAAGTGAAAAAAACAATAGAACATTTGTTACTGATGTGAGTGTGTACAGAAACATGCAATATTACATCTCATACAAAAAAAGGTCAACAATGTGATACACCACTCAGGTCCTAAAGCGACACGGACAATCGCAGGAGAATATATACAGAATATGTATCAAAATGAGCACGTCTGAGTGAACACACAAACTAGATACACAACCAAAAACAGGAAGAAAAAGAGCAAAAGGAAACAAACATGAGTAATAGCACACAATTACACGCTTCTCACACGCGCTGTGACTCCGATGAGCTGGGACGCCGCGGATCTAGGCATTTTGAGGGGCACTTTTTAGGAGAAGGGAAGTGCCACCTGTATTTGACACGTGGGAACTGATCTGAAGACTGGGTTAGTGCCCCGAAACGTTGCCCCCCTTGTTTAATTGCGTGTTCCCTTGCCCCATGCTCGTGGGATATTCTCCTCGAGTCCTTGTAGTGGATAAGTATCGGAGCGCATACATACTAGTGTTGATTTTGATACATATTCTGTATATATCGTACTGTTATTGTCCTTGTTGGTGTATGATCCGAGTGATGTGTATCACCGGATATATTTTGTATGAGATGGAATATTGCATCCTTCTGTACACACACTATATCTTTTATCAGCAACAAATATTGCGTTTTTTTCATCATTTAACACGTGCCCGTTACCACCCTTACCAAATAATACGTTTTCAGTGCTGGGAACCACCTTTATTTTTTACCATTAACCTAGAGGGAATTGGGGTCCCTCTTTGTTCCTGTTGCACCGGTATTTGTATATATTGATACCCGTTCCGTTCCAAGGGGGTGCTGTCTGACCTATACACTTTTCATAATATTAAGTCTCCTTAAAGTGATCAGAAGCATTGGAAAACCTGAAACAAATCAATAACAATGATACAGCGCAACCCCGTTACAACGCGAATCCGCTTAGAACGCGATGCCAGCGTGGCGCCCAACCATTGTGTACTCCGAGCACAAAAAGTCATCTGCTTTATGTAATAAAATGCCAAGGTAAATCGCCGGTATTGCGAGTTGCTTTTATATTCTCTAGGATTTAAAGAATATTCTGGCAAAGGAAAAACATGGGTAGGATCATGTGAGTAGGTTACAGGCTCTGTACTTCTGTAACCCCGGCTGTGCTGCAAAGCTGTGTAATGCGGCAGGCAGAAGCTTATATGGGTCCCATGTTAAAATGGATAAGAAGCAAAAGGGGAAACCGAGTGCTCATTTGCATGTCATTACCCAGAATCCCTAGCTGTAGTGGAAGCATAGTATCCTGTTAGATAATGGGGAAAGGCAGGGTTGCAGACATGTTAACGTGCTCACAAGTGATATTTTTATTTGATCGTTCGTAGCACAAATTGAAACGGTTGAACAATTTTAAATTAACCGAGCCAGCCGCGGAACGTGACAGAGCCACCTTGCGCCAGCCGTCGACGTTCTTGTTGGGGTGGAGAGGCCAACAGCTAGGAAACTCGAGACAGATTCTTTTTTTAATACTACTAGGTGAGCGACTAGTCACTCTGTTTATGTAATTTAGGGGAATATTCACCCAATTAAGAAAAAACATCCCGAATTCAACCCTGCCCCTTGTTAGAATAAGCTGCACACCTCTCTCTACCTGTATTGGTTCTCAGGATGTTATTGGCGTTAACCAAGCTGATGCTGGCACAACGAAACCCTTCACCTCCTCTGCTCCATGCCAACCAATGTCTGATAACTGCGCCTAGCAGGCTCCAGCATTTATAGCTAACCAACACACTGCGTTATGATGTCACTGATGAGCTCACGTGACCTCACAATGCTGTGGTCAGCGGCCTACCTACCAAAGGCAGAAAGAATTATGTGAAGGAGCCCACCCAGCCAACACGAGACATCATTATTTATAATAGTAGTATGAATATATATTCAAGCATACCGTCTGCAAAGGATTACCAACATATTAGAATATAAATAATATTTATAATCATTTGAATTGCAACTCTTGAGTTAAAACATAACGGCAAAGGACCAAACACCACGACAGAGATATACACACACGGGACACTATCTAACGCGATAGATCGCATCCTCAAGCACTACAGAACTTGCAAATAACCAACAATTTTAACGTTACGATCATAAAAAAATAAATAAAAACCGCTTCCTTGACATGATCACAATTACACCCAACACACACTTAATATAGGTCTACCTACTATCACAGAAAATGGAAAAATCTCAGCCATACCCCAACCTGCCAGAGCATCTAAAGAGGGCAAACTCATGTCACCCGAGTTTTTAAACAAGAGTTTACACAGACAGAGCCCCCTCTCCTCTGCCCCCCTAATCTTTATTGGTTCTCCGATAAGGACAGGGTGGGACAAGGGGAAAGAAAACACTTCATTGGCAAACCCCTCACCATGGAAATGCCCCAAAGAAATATCACGTGTGATTACTTTACAGGGAACCCATGGCAGACAGATCTTTTGCTTTCCGCACAGTTTGATTCATTTAAAGAAGCCAATTCAGTTGGTCCATTCTTTACAAAAGGTTTTCTGTACAGTTTGCTGCGTGGGATTGTACCGGTATGTTTATTTGTAAGCTACAAGGGACTGCCACCTTCAAAACGTCACCGGATGCGGTGACATTTCCATTGGCACACGATCTCCGGGGTGAGATCCGCTCCCCTATATAACCTTCACAGCTCCCTTTTGACATACCTAGTACGGCCTGGCCACTTTAGTATGTTGCAGGGGAAGTTCAGGCCGACGTGTAGGACAAATCGTCGTGGACGTCTACCCTAAAAAGGGTAACCCAGAAAGGCCGTTCTCTAAACCCGAAACCGGTAAGCCCATACCCTAAAAAAAAAAAAAAACCTAACTCCTAATCACCTACCTCAATACCAAAAACTGGCCAGCGGCTAAACAGCAGCAGCCAACTGTCCGAGGGCGGTGAAGGCCCTATCCGTGGGCCAACTACTCCACTTATGTTTCTGGCATCCATGCACCAGTTGCGTCATGCGACAGCCCCATGGGCGATCACGTGACACGGAAGTGCCGGCGGGAGCCAGGAACCCCAGCACTGTAAAAAGGTTGACATGCAATTACCGGATATCTTCAGTCTCGGCTCCGTAGCAGCTTTCGCAGCGTTCGGGGTCTAAGGAAGTTGGATCAAACACCGTCTCCTCTTCCGCTTTCCCTAGATCTGGAATGGAGTATGATGGAGATTAGCGGTGACGGTGCAGTCCCACCTAACATATGCCACCAAACGTCTGCCATTTACAAGCCCCACATTTGTTTTTTCATTTATTGTAGGGTCGTTACAGACACTATTGAATAACATCAAATGATAATTAATAAAATAGAGAGAGATGAGCTGGGGAGCTTCACAAATATAAGTAGCAATACACCCAAACCATGAGTGCCACGGTGCAGTGATGCAACGGGTTACCTTCTCCATGAGCGCAACTTCCCAGATAAAACTTAAAGCCAACTCAACATTTAATTCGTTATGTTACACAGTATGTGAAGCAGTGGGTCCCACTGAGCTGAACCGCACTGTTTTTCGCTCTGGAGACCCCCTGGTTCTTGAGATCTTGATATTTTTGGGCGCCAGTGTTCTGGTCCCCTTTTGGGAAATCCATATGGCTGCCACCCAAGCATCACTCCAATGGTCCAAAAGGAAGCTGTAGTGTCACCGCTTGATTGAGATTTACATTTAAATTGATTGAGATTTACATTGATTGAGATTTAGATTTACATTGATTGAGATTTAGATTTACATTTAGATTTAAATTGATTGAGATTTAGATTTACATTGATTGAGATTTAGATTTACATTGATTGAGATTTAGATTTACATTGATTGAGATTTAGATTTACATTTAGATTTACATTTAGATTTACATTTACATTTAGATTTACATTTAGATTTACATTTACATTTAGATTTACATTGATTGAGATTTAGATTTACATTGATTGAGATTTACATTGATTGAGATTTAGATTTACATTGATTGAGATTTACATTGATTGAGATTTAGATTTACATTGATTGAGATTTAGATTTACATTGATTGAGATTTAGATTTACATTGATTGAGATTTAGATTTACATTGATTGAGATTTAGATTTACATTGATTGAGATTTAGATTTACATTTAGATTTACATTGATTGAGATTTAGATTTAAATTGATTGAGATTTACATTTAGATTTACATTGATTGAGATTTAGATTTACATTGATTGAGATTTAGATTCACATTTAGATTTACATTGATTGAGATTTAGATTTACATTGATTGAGATTTAGATTTACATTTAGATTTACATTAATTGAGATTTAGATTTACATTTAGATTTAAATTGATAGAGATTTAGATTTACATTGATAGAGATTTAGATTTACATTGATTGAGATTTAGATTTACATTGATTGAGATTTAGATTTAAATTGATTGAGATTTACATTGATTGAGATTTAGATTTACATTGATTGAGATTTAGATTTACATTGATTGAGATTTAGATTTACATTGATTGAGATTTAGATTGATTGAGATTTAGATTTACATTGATTAAGATTTAGATTTACATTGATTGAGATTTAGATTTACATTGATTGAGATTTACATTGATTGAGATTGAGATTCACATTTAGATTTACATTGATTGAGATTTAGATTTACATTGATTGAGATTTAAATTGATTGAGATTTACATTGATTGAGATTTAGATTTACATTGATTGAGATTTAGATTTACATTGATTGAGATTTAGATTTACATTGATTGAGATTTAGATTTACATTGATTGAGATTTAGATTTACATTGATTGAGATTTAGATTTACATTTAGATTTACATTGATTGAGATTTAGATTTACATTGATTGAGATTTAGATTTACATTGATTGAGATTTAGATTTACATTGATTGAGATTTAGATTTACATTGATTAAGATTTAGATTTACATTGATTGAGATTTACATTGATTGAGATTTAGATTCACATTTAGATTTACATTGATTGAGATTTAGATTTACATTGATTGAGATTTAGATTTACATTTAGATTTACATTAATTGAGATTTAGATTTACATTTAGATTTAAATTGATTGAGATTTAGATTTACATTGATTGAGATTTAGATTTACATTGATTGAGATTTAGATTTACATTGATTGAGATTTAGATTTACATTGATTGAGATTTAGATTTACATTGATTGAGATTTACATTGATTGAGATTTAGATTTACATTGATTGAGATTTAGATTTACATTGAGATTTAGATTTACATTGATTGAGATTTAGATTTACATTGATTGAGATTTAGATTTACATTGATTGAGATTTACATTGATTGAGATTTAGATTTACATTGATTGAGATTTAGATTTACATTTAGATTTACATTGATTGAGATTTAGATTTACATTGATTGAGATTTAGATTTACATTGATTGAGATTTAGATTTACATTGATTGAGATTTAGATTTACATTGATTAAGATTTAGATTTACATTGATTGAGATTTACATTGATTGAGATTTAGATTCACATTTAGATTTACATTGATTGAGATTTAGATTTACATTGATTGAGATTTAGATTTACATTTAGATTTACATTAATTGAGATTTAGATTTACATTTAGATTTAAATTGATTGAGATTTAGATTTACATTGATTGAGATTTAGATTTACATTGATTGAGATTTAGATTTACATTGATTGAGATTTAGATTTACATTGATTGAGATTTAGATTTACATTGATTGAGATTTACATTGATTGAGATTTAGATTTACATTGATTGAGATTTAGATTTACATTGAGATTTAGATTTACATTGATTGAGATTTAGATTTACATTGATTGAGATTTAGATTTACATTGATTGAGATTTACATTGATTGAGATTTAGATTTACATTGATTGAGATTTAGATTTACATTTAGATTTACATTGATTGAGATTTAGATTTACATTGATTGAGATTTAGATTTACATTGATTGAGATTTAGATTTACATTGATTGAGATTTAGATTTACATTGATTAAGATTTAGATTTACATTGATTGAGATTTACATTGATTGAGATTTAGATTCACATTTAGATTTACATTGATTGAGATTTAGATTTACATTGATTGAGATTTAGATTTACATTTAGATTTACATTAATTGAGATTTAGATTTACATTTAGATTTAAATTGATTGAGATTTAGATTTACATTGATTGAGATTTAGATTTACATTGATTGAGATTTAGATTTACATTGATTGAGATTTAGATTTACATTGATTGAGATTTAGATTTACATTGATTGAGATTTACATTGATTGAGATTTAGATTTACATTGATTGAGATTTAGATTTACATTGAGATTTAGATTTACATTGATTGAGATTTAGATTTACATTGATTGAGATTTAGATTTACATTGATTGAGATTTACATTGATTGAGATTTAGATTTACATTGATTGAGATTTAGATTTACATTTAGATTTACATTGATTGAGATTTAGATTTACATTGATTGAGATTTACATTGATTGAGATTTAGATTTACATTGATTGAGATTTAGATTTACATTGGTTAAGATTTACATTGGTTGAGATTGAGATTTATTTACATTGATTGAGATTTAGATTTACATTGATTGAGATTTAGATTTACATTGGTTGAGATTTAGATTTACATTGATTGAGATTTAGATTTACATTGGTTGAGATTTAGATTTACATTGATTGAGATTTAGATTTACATTGATTGAGATTTAGATTTACATTGATTGAGATTTAGATTTACATTGATTGAGATTTAGATTTACATTGATTGAGATTTAGATTTACATTGGTTGAGATTTAGATTTACATTGGTTGAGATTTAGATTTACATTGATTGAGATTTAGATTTACATTGATTGAGATTTACATTGATTGAGATTTAGATTTACATTGATTGAAATTTAGATTTACATTGATTGAGATTTAGATTTACATTTAGATTTACATTGATTGAGATTTAGATTTACATTGATTGAGATTTACATTGATTGAGATTTTGATTTACATTGATTGAGATTTAGATTTACATTGATTGAGATTTAGATTTAAATTGATTGAGATTTACATTGATTTACATTGATTGAGATTTAGATTTACATTTAGATTTACATTGATTGAGATTTAGATTTACATTGATTGAGATTTAGATTTACATTGATTGAGATTTAGATTGACATTGATTGAGATTTAGATTTAAATTGATTGAGATTTAGATTTACATTGATTGAGATTTAGATTTACATTTAGATTTACATTGATTGAGATTTAGATTTAAATTGATTGAGATTTAGATTTACATTTAGATTTACATTGATTGAGATTTAGATTTACATTGATTGAGATTTAGATTCACATTTAGATTTACATTGATTGAGATTTAGATTTACATTGATTGAGATTTAGATTTACATTTAGATTTACATTAATTGAGATTTAGATTTACATTTAGATTTAAATTGATAGAGATTTAGATTTACATTGATAGAGATTTAGATTTACATTGATTGAGATTTAGATTTACATTGATTGAGATTTAGATTTACATTGATTGAGATTTACATTGATTGAGATTTAGATTTACATTGATTGAGATTTAGATTTACATTGATTGAGATTTATATTTACATTTAGATTTACATTGATTGAGATTTAGATTTACATTGATTGAGATTTAGATTTACATTGATTGAGATTTACATTGATTGAGATTTAGATTTACATTGATTAAGATTTAGATTTACATTGATTGAGATTTAGATTTACATTGATTGAGATTTACATTGATTGAGATTGAGATTTACATTGATTGAGATTTAGATTCACATTTAGATTTACATTGATTGAGATTTAGATTTACATTGATTGAGATTTAGATTTACATTGATTGAGATTTAGATTTACATTGATTGAGATTTAGATTTACATTGATTGAGATTTAGATTTACATTGATTGAGATTTACATTGATTGAGATTTAGATTTACATTGATTGAGATTTAGATTTACATTTAGATTTACATTGATTGAGATTTAGATTTACATTGATTGAGATTTAGATTTACATTGGTTGAGATTTAGATTTACATTGGTTGAGATTTAGATTTACATTGATTGAGATTTAGATTTACATTGGTTGAGATTTAGATTTACATTGATTGAGATTTAGATTTACATTGATTGAGATTTAGATTTACATTGGTTGAGATTTAGATTTACATTGGTTGAGATTTAGATTTACATTGATTGAGATTTAGATTTACATTGATTGAGATTTAGATTTACATTGATTGAGATTTACATTGATTTAGATTTACATTGGTTGAGATTTAGATTTACATTGATTGAAATTTAGATTTACATTGATTGAGATTTAGATTTACATTTAGATTTACATTGATTGAGATTTAGATTTACTTTGATTGAGATTGAGATTTACATTGATTGAGATTTACATTGATTGAGATTTAGATTTACATTGATTGAGATTTAGATTTACATTGATTGAGATTTAGATTGACATTGATTGAGATTTAGATTGACATTGATTGAGATTTAGATTGACATTGATTGAGATTTAGATTTAAATTGATTGAGATTTACATTGATTTACATTGATTGAGATTTACATTTACATTTAGATTTACATTGATTGAGATTTAGATTTACATTGATTGAGATTTACATTGATTGAGATTTAGATTTACATTGATTGAGATTTAGATTTAAATTGATTGAGATTTACATTGATTGAGATTTAGATTTACATTGATTGAGATTTACATTGATTGAGATTTAGATTTAAATTGATTGAGATTTACATTGATTTACATTGATTTACATTGATTTACATTGATTGAGATTTAGATTTACATTGATTGAGATTTAGATTTACATTTAGATTTACATTGATTGAGATTTAGATTTACAGTGATTAAGATTTAGATTTACATTGATTGAGATTTAGATTTACATTGATTGAGATTTAGATTTACTTTTAGATTTACATTGATTGAGATTTACATTGATTGAGATTTAGATTTAAATTGATTGAGATTTACATTGATTGAGATTTAGATTTACATTGATTGAGATTTAGATTTACATTGATTGAGATTTAGATTGACATTGATTGAGATTTAGATTGACATTGATTGAGATTTAGATTGACATTGATTGAGATTTAGATTTAAATTGATTGAGATTTACATTGATTTACATTGATTGAGATTTACATTTACATTTAGATTTACATTGATTGAGATTTAGATTTACATTGATTGAGATTTACATTGATTGAGATTTAGATTTACATTGATTGAGATTTAGATTTAAATTGATTGAGATTTACATTGATTGAGATTTAGATTTACATTGATTGAGATTTACATTGATTGAGATTTAGATTTAAATTGATTGAGATTTACATTGATTTACATTGATTTACATTGATTTACATTGATTGAGATTTAGATTTACATTGATTGAGATTTAGATTTACATTTAGATTTACATTGATTGAGATTTAGATTTACAGTGATTAAGATTTAGATTTACATTGATTGAGATTTAGATTTACATTGATTGAGATTTAGATTTACTTTTAGATTTACATTGATTGAGATTTACATTGATTGAGATTTAGATTTAAATTGATTGAGATTTACATTGATTGAGATTTAGATTTACATTGATTGAGATTTAGATTTACATTGATTGAGATTTAGATTTACATTGATTGAGATTTAGATTTACATTGATTGAGATTTAGATTTACATTGATTGAGATTTAGATTCACATTTAGATTTACATTGATTGAGATTTAGATTGACATTGAGATTTAGATTGACATTGAGATTTAAATTGATTGAGATTTAGATTTACATTGATTGAGATTTAGATTTACATTGATTGAAATTTAGATTTACATTGATTGAGATTTACAGTGATTGAGATTGAGATTTACATTGATTGAGATTTAGATTTACATTGATTGAGATTTAGATTTATTTACATTGATTGAGATTGAGATTTATTTACATTGATTGAGATTTAGATTTACATTGATTGAGATTTACATTGATTGAGATTTAGATTTACATTGATTGAGATTTAGATTTACATTGGTTGAGATTTAGATTTACATTGGTTGAGATTTAGATTTACATTGGTTGAGATTTAGATTTACATTGATTGAGATTTAGATTTACATTGGTTGAGATTTAGATTTACATTGATTGAGATTTAGATTTACATTGATTGAGATTTAGATTTACATTGATTGAGATTTAGATTCACATTTAGATTGACATTGATTGAGATTTAGATTTACATTTAGATTTACATTAATTGAGATTTAGATTTACATTTAGATTTAAATTGATAGGGATTTAGATTTACATTGATAGAGATTTAGATTTACATTGATTGAGATTTAGATTTACATTGATTGAGATTTAGATTTAAATTGATTGAGATTTAGATTTACATTGATTGAGATTTAGATTTACATTGATTGAGATTTAGATTTACATTGATTGAGATTTAGATTTACATTGATTGAGATTTAGATTTACATTTAGATTTACATTGATTGAGATTTAGATTTACATTGATTGAGATTTAGATTTACATTGATTGAGATTTAGATTTAAATTGATTGAGATTTACATTGATTGAGATTTAGATTTACATTTAGATTTACATTGATTGAGATTTAGATTTACATTGATTGAGATTTAGATTTAAATTGATTGAGATTTACATTGATTGAGATTTAGATTTACATTGATTGAGATTTAGATTTACATTGGTTGAGATTTAGATTTACATTGGTTGAGATTTAGATTTACATTGGTTGAGATTTACATTGATTTAGATTTACATTGGTTGAGATTTAGATTTACATTGATTGAAATTTAGATTTACATTGATTGAGATTTATATTTACATTTAGATTTACATTGATTGAGATTTAGATTTACATTGATTGAGATTTAGATTTATATTTAGATTTACATTGATTGAGATTTAGATTTACATTGATTGAGATTTAGATTTACATTGATTGAGATTTACATTGATTGAGATTTAGATTTACATTTAGATTTACAGTGATTGAGATTTAGATTTACATTGATTGAGATTTAGATTGACATTGATTGAGATTTAGATTTACATTTAGATTTACATTGATTGAAATTTAGATTTACATTGATTGAGATTTAGATTTACATTTAGATTTACATTGATTGAGATTTAGATTTACATTGATTGAGATTTAGATTTACATTGATTGAGATTTAGATTTACATTTAGATTTACATTGATTGAGATTTAGATTTACATTGATTGAGATTTAGATTTACATTGATTGAGATTTACATTGATTGAGATTTAGATTTACATTTAGATTTACATTGATTGAGATTTAGATTTACATTGATTGAGATTTAGATTGACATTGATTGAGATTTAGATTTAAATTGATTGAGATTTACATTGGTTTACATTGATTGAGATTTACATTTACATTTAGATTTACATTGATTGAGATTTAGATTTACATTGATTGAGATTTAGATTTACATTGATTGAGATTTAGATTTACATTGATTGAGATTTAGATTTACATTGATTGAGATTTAGATTTACATTGATTGAGATTTAGATTTAAATTGATTGAGATTTACATTGATTGAGATTTAGATTTACATTTAGATTTACATTGATTGAGATTTAGATTTACATTGATTGAGATTTAGATTTAAATTGATTGAGATTTACATTGATTTACATTGATTTACATTGATTGAGATTTAGATTTACATTGATTGGGATTTACATTTACATTTAGATTTATATTGATTGAGATTTACATTGATTGAGATTTAGATTTACATTTAGATTTACATTGATTGAGATTGAGATTTACAGTGATTAAGATTTAGATTTACATTGATTGAGATTTAGATTTACATTGATTGAGATTTAGATTTACTTTTAGATTTACATTGATTGAGATTTAGATTTAAATTGATTGAGATTTACATTGATTGAGATTTAGATTTACATTGATTGAGATTTAGATTTACATTGATTGAGATTTAGATTTACATTGATTGAGATTTAGATTTACATTGATTGAGATTTAGATTTACATTGATTGAGATTTAGATTTACATTGATTGAGATTTAGATTGATTGAGATTTAGATTTACATTGATTAAGATTTAGATTTACATTGATTGAGATTTAGATTTACATTGATTGAGATTTACATTGATTGAGATTGAGATTTACATTGATTGAGATTTAGATTCACATTTAGATTTACATTGATTGAGATTTAGATTTACATTTAGATTTACATTAATTGAGATTTAGATTTACATTTAGATTTAAATTGATTGAGATTTAGATTTACATTGATTGAGATTTAGATTTACATTGATAGAGATTTAGATTTACATTGATTGAGATTTACATTGATTGAGATTTAGATTTAAATTGATCGAGATTTAGATTTACATTGATTTAGATTTACATTGATTGAGATTTAGATTTACATTTAGATTTACATTGATTGAGATTTAGATTTACATTGATCGAGATTTAGATTTACATTGATTTAGATTTACATTGATTGAGATTTAGATTTACATTTAGATTTACATTGATTGAGATTTAGATTTACATTGATTGAGATTTAGATTTACATTGATTGAGATTTAGATTTACATTGATTGAGATTTAGATTTACATTGATTGAGATTTACATTGATTGAGATTTAGATTTACATTGATTGAGATTTAGATTTAAATTGATTGAGATTTACATTGATTTACATTGATTGAGATTTAGATTTACATTTAGATTTACATTGATTGAGATTTAGATTTACATTGATTGAGATTTAGATTGACATTGATTGAGATTTAGATTTAAATTGATTGAGATTTACATTGATTTACATTGATTGAGATTTACATTTACATTTAGATTTACATTGATTGAGATTTAGATTTACATTGATTGAGATTTAGATTTACATTGATTGAGATTTACATTGATTGAGATTTAGATTTACATTGATTGAGATTTAGATTTACATTGATTGAGATTTAGATTTAAATTGATTGAGACTTACATTGATTGAGATTTAGATTTACATTTAGATTTACATTGATTGAGATTTAGATTTACATTGATTGAGATTTACATTGATTGAGATTTAGATTTAAATTGATTGAGATTTACAATGATTTACATTGATTTACATTGATTTACATTGATTTACATTGATTGAGATTTAGATTTACATTGATTGGGATTTACATTTACATTTAGATTTATATTGATTGAGATTTACATTGATTGAGATTTAGATTTACATTGATTGAGATTTAGATTTACATTTAGATTTACATTGATTGAGATTGAGATTTACAGTGATTAAGATTTAGATTTACATTGATTGAGATTTAGATTTACATTGATTGAGATTTAGATTTACTTTTAGATTTACATTGATTGAGATTTACATTGATTGAGATTTAGATTTAAATTGATTGAGATTTACATTGATTGAGATTTAGATTTACATTGATTGAGATTTAGATTTACATTGATTGAGATTTAGATTTACATTGATTGAGATTTAGATTTACATTGATTGAGATTTAGATTTAAATTGATTGAGATTTAGATTTACATTGATTGAGATTTAGATTGACATTGATTGAGATTTAGATTGACATTGATTGAGATTTAGATTTACATTGATTGAGATTTAGATTTACATTTAGATTTACATTGATTGAGATTTAGATTTACATTGATTGAGATTTAGATTTACATTGATTGAGATTTAGATTTACATTGATTGAGATTTAGATTTACATTGATTGAGATTTAGATTTACATTGATTAAGATTTAGATTTACATTGATTGAGATTTAGATTTACATTGATTGAGATTTACATTGATTGAGATTGAGATTTACATTGATTGAGATTTAGATTCACATTTAGATTTACATTGATTGAGATTTAGATTTACATTGATTGAGATTTACATTGATTGAGATTTAGATTTACATTGATTGAGATTTAGATTTACATTGATTGAGATTTAGATTTACATTGATTGAGATTTAGATTTACATTGATTGAGATTTAGATTTACATTGATTGAGATTTAGATTTACATTGATTGAGATTTACATTGATTGAGATTTAGATTTACATTGATTGAGATTTAGATTTACATTGATTGAGATTTAGATTTAAATTGATTGAGATTTACATTGATTGAGATTTAGATTTAAATTGATTGAGATTTAGATTTACATTGATTGAGATTTAGATTGACATTGATTGAGATTTAGATTGACATTGATTGAGATTTAGATTTACATTGATTGAGATTTAGATTTACATTTAGATTTACATTGATTGAGATTTAGATTTACATTGATTGAGATTTAGATTTACATTGATTGAGATTTAGATTTACATTGATTGAGATTTAGATTTACATTGATTGAGATTTAGATTTACATTGATTAAGATTTAGATTTACATTGATTGAGATTTAGATTTACATTGATTGAGATTTACATTGATTGAGATTGAGATTTACATTGATTGAGATTTAGATTCACATTTAGATTTACATTGATTGAGATTTAGATTTACATTGATTGAGATTGAGATTTACATTGATTGAGATTTAGATTCACATTTAGATTTACATTGATTGAGATTTAGATTTACATTGATTGAGATTTAGATTTACATTTAGATTTACATTAATTGAGATTTAGATTTACATTTAGATTTACATTGATTGAGATTTAGATTTACATTGATTGAGATTTAGATTTACATTGATTGAGATTTACATTGATTGAGATTTAGATTTACATTGATTGAGATTTAGATTTACATTGATTGAGATTTAGATTTACATTGATTGAGATTTAGATTTACATTGATTGAGATTTACATTGATTGAGATTTAGATTTACATTGATTGAGATTTAGATTTACATTGATTGAGATTTAGATTTACATTGGTTGAGATTTAGATTTACATTGGTTGAGATTTAGATTTACATTGATTGAGATTTAGATTTACATTGGTTGAGATTTAGATTTACATTGATTGGGATTTACATTTACATTTAGATTTATATTGATTGAGATTTACATTGATTGAGATTTAGATTTACATTGATTGAGATTTAGATTTACATTTAGATTTACATTAATTGAGATTTAGATTTACATTTAGATTTAAATTGATAGGGATTTAGATTTACATTGATAGAGATTTAGATTTACATTGATTGAGATTTAGATTTACATTGATTGAGATTTACATTGATTGAGATTTAGATTTACATTGATTGAAATTTAGATTTACATTGATTGAGATTTAGATTTACATTTAGATTTACATTGATTGAGATTTAGATTTACATTGATTGAGATTTACATTGATTGAGATTTTGATTTACATTGATTGAGATTTAGATTTACATTGATTGAGATTTAGATTTAAATTGATTGAGATTTACATTGATTTACATTGATTGAGATTTAGATTTACATTTAGATTTACATTGATTGAGATTTAGATTTACATTGATTGAGATTTAGATTTACATTGATTGAGATTTAGATTGACATTGATTGAGATTTAGATTTAAATTGATTGAGATTTAGATTTACATTGATTGAGATTTAGATTTACATTTAGATTTACATTGATTGAGATTTAGATTTAAATTGATTGAGATTTAGATTTACATTTAGATTTACATTGATTGAGATTTAGATTTACATTGATTGAGATTTAGATTCACATTTAGATTTACATTGATTGAGATTTAGATTTACATTGATTGAGATTTAGATTTACATTTAGATTTACATTAATTGAGATTTAGATTTACATTTAGATTTAAATTGATAGAGATTTAGATTTACATTGATAGAGATTTAGATTTACATTGATTGAGATTTAGATTTACATTGATTGAGATTTAGATTTACATTGATTGAGATTTACATTGATTGAGATTTAGATTTACATTGATTGAGATTTAGATTTACATTGATTGAGATTTATATTTACATTTAGATTTACATTGATTGAGATTTAGATTTACATTGATTGAGATTTAGATTTACATTGATTGAGATTTACATTGATTGAGATTTAGATTTACATTGATTAAGATTTAGATTTACATTGATTGAGATTTAGATTTACATTGATTGAGATTTACATTGATTGAGATTGAGATTTACATTGATTGAGATTTAGATTCACATTTAGATTTACATTGATTGAGATTTAGATTTACATTGATTGAGATTTAGATTTACATTGATTGAGATTTAGATTTACATTGATTGAGATTTAGATTTACATTGATTGAGATTTAGATTTACATTGATTGAGATTTACATTGATTGAGATTTAGATTTACATTGATTGAGATTTAGATTTACATTTAGATTTACATTGATTGAGATTTAGATTTACATTGATTGAGATTTAGATTTACATTGGTTGAGATTTAGATTTACATTGGTTGAGATTTAGATTTACATTGATTGAGATTTAGATTTACATTGGTTGAGATTTAGATTTACATTGATTGAGATTTAGATTTACATTGATTGAGATTTAGATTTACATTGGTTGAGATTTAGATTTACATTGGTTGAGATTTAGATTTACATTGATTGAGATTTAGATTTACATTGATTGAGATTTAGATTTACATTGATTGAGATTTACATTGATTTAGATTTACATTGGTTGAGATTTAGATTTACATTGATTGAAATTTAGATTTACATTGATTGAGATTTAGATTTACATTTAGATTTACATTGATTGAGATTTAGATTTACTTTGATTGAGATTGAGATTTACATTGATTGAGATTTACATTGATTGAGATTTAGATTTACATTGATTGAGATTTAGATTTACATTGATTGAGATTTAGATTGACATTGATTGAGATTTAGATTGACATTGATTGAGATTTAGATTGACATTGATTGAGATTTAGATTTAAATTGATTGAGATTTACATTGATTTACATTGATTGAGATTTACATTTACATTTAGATTTACATTGATTGAGATTTAGATTTACATTGATTGAGATTTACATTGATTGAGATTTAGATTTACATTGATTGAGATTTAGATTTAAATTGATTGAGATTTACATTGATTGAGATTTAGATTTACATTGATTGAGATTTACATTGATTGAGATTTAGATTTAAATTGATTGAGATTTACATTGATTTACATTGATTTACATTGATTTACATTGATTGAGATTTAGATTTACATTGATTGAGATTTAGATTTACATTTAGATTTACATTGATTGAGATTTAGATTTACAGTGATTAAGATTTAGATTTACATTGATTGAGATTTAGATTTACATTGATTGAGATTTAGATTTACTTTTAGATTTACATTGATTGAGATTTACATTGATTGAGATTTAGATTTAAATTGATTGAGATTTACATTGATTGAGATTTAGATTTACATTGATTGAGATTTAGATTTACATTGATTGAGATTTAGATTGACATTGATTGAGATTTAGATTGACATTGATTGAGATTTAGATTGACATTGATTGAGATTTAGATTTAAATTGATTGAGATTTACATTGATTTACATTGATTGAGATTTACATTTACATTTAGATTTACATTGATTGAGATTTAGATTTACATTGATTGAGATTTACATTGATTGAGATTTAGATTTACATTGATTGAGATTTAGATTTAAATTGATTGAGATTTACATTGATTGAGATTTAGATTTACATTGATTGAGATTTACATTGATTGAGATTTAGATTTAAATTGATTGAGATTTACATTGATTTACATTGATTTACATTGATTTACATTGATTGAGATTTAGATTTACATTGATTGAGATTTAGATTTACATTTAGATTTACATTGATTGAGATTTAGATTTACAGTGATTAAGATTTAGATTTACATTGATTGAGATTTAGATTTACATTGATTGAGATTTAGATTTACTTTTAGATTTACATTGATTGAGATTTACATTGATTGAGATTTAGATTTAAATTGATTGAGATTTACATTGATTGAGATTTAGATTTACATTGATTGAGATTTAGATTTACATTGATTGAGATTTAGATTTACATTGATTGAGATTTAGATTTACATTGATTGAGATTTAGATTTACATTGATTGAGATTTAGATTCACATTTAGATTTACATTGATTGAGATTTAGATTGACATTGAGATTTAGATTGACATTGAGATTTAAATTGATTGAGATTTAGATTTACATTGATTGAGATTTAGATTTACATTGATTGAAATTTAGATTTACATTGATTGAGATTTACAGTGATTGAGATTGAGATTTACATTGATTGAGATTTAGATTTACATTGATTGAGATTTAGATTTATTTACATTGATTGAGATTGAGATTTATTTACATTGATTGAGATTTAGATTTACATTGATTGAGATTTACATTGATTGAGATTTAGATTTACATTGATTGAGATTTAGATTTACATTGGTTGAGATTTAGATTTACATTGGTTGAGATTTAGATTTACATTGGTTGAGATTTAGATTTACATTGATTGAGATTTAGATTTACATTGGTTGAGATTTAGATTTACATTGATTGAGATTTAGATTTACATTGATTGAGATTTAGATTTACATTGATTGAGATTTAGATTCACATTTAGATTGACATTGATTGAGATTTAGATTTACATTTAGATTTACATTAATTGAGATTTAGATTTACATTTAGATTTAAATTGATAGGGATTTAGATTTACATTGATAGAGATTTAGATTTACATTGATTGAGATTTAGATTTACATTGATTGAGATTTAGATTTAAATTGATTGAGATTTAGATTTACATTGATTGAGATTTAGATTTACATTGATTGAGATTTAGATTTACATTGATTGAGATTTAGATTTACATTGATTGAGATTTAGATTTACATTTAGATTTACATTGATTGAGATTTAGATTTACATTGATTGAGATTTAGATTTACATTGATTGAGATTTAGATTTAAATTGATTGAGATTTACATTGATTGAGATTTAGATTTACATTTAGATTTACATTGATTGAGATTTAGATTTACATTGATTGAGATTTAGATTTAAATTGATTGAGATTTACATTGATTGAGATTTAGATTTACATTGATTGAGATTTAGATTTACATTGGTTGAGATTTAGATTTACATTGGTTGAGATTTAGATTTACATTGGTTGAGATTTACATTGATTTAGATTTACATTGGTTGAGATTTAGATTTACATTGATTGAAATTTAGATTTACATTGATTGAGATTTATATTTACATTTAGATTTACATTGATTGAGATTTAGATTTACATTGATTGAGATTTAGATTTATATTTAGATTTACATTGATTGAGATTTAGATTTACATTGATTGAGATTTAGATTTACATTGATTGAGATTTAGATTTACATTTAGATTTACAGTGATTGAGATTTAGATTTACATTGATTGAGATTTAGATTGACATTGATTGAGATTTAGATTTACATTTAGATTTACATTGATTGAAATTTAGATTTACATTGATTGAGATTTAGATTTACATTTAGATTTACATTGATTGAGATTTAGATTTACATTGATTGAGATTTAGATTTACATTGATTGAGATTTAGATTTACATTTAGATTTACATTGATTGAGATTTAGATTTACATTGATTGAGATTTAGATTTACATTGATTGAGATTTACATTGATTGAGATTTAGATTTACATTGATTGAGATTTAGATTTACATTGATTGAGATTTAGATTGACATTGATTGAGATTTAGATTTAAATTGATTGAGATTTACATTGGTTTACATTGATTGAGATTTACATTTACATTTAGATTTACATTGATTGAGATTTAGATTTACATTGATTGAGATTTAGATTTACATTGATTGAGATTTAGATTTACATTGATTGAGATTTAGATTTACATTGATTGAGATTTAGATTTACATTGATTGAGATTTAGATTTACATTTAGATTTACATTGATTGAGATTTAGATTTACATTGATTTAGATTTACATTGATTGAGATTTAGATTTACATTGATTGAGATTTAGATTTACATTGGTTGAGATTTAGATTTACATTGATTGAGATTTAGATTTACATTGATTGAGATTTACATTGATTGAGATTGAGATTTACATTGATTGAGATTTAGATTCACATTTAGATTTACATTGATTGAGATTTAGATTTACATTGATTGAGATTGAGATTTACATTGATTGAGATTTAGATTCACATTTAGATTTACATTGATTGAGATTTAGATTTACATTGATTGAGATTTAGATTTACATTTAGATTTACATTAATTGAGATTTAGATTTACATTTAGATTTAAATTGATTGAGATTTAGATTTACATTGATTGAGATTTAGATTTACATTGATTGAGATTTAGATTTACATTGATTGAGATTTAGATTTACATTGATTGAGATTTACATTGATTGAGATTTAGATTTACATTGATTGAGATTTAGATTTACATTGATTGAGATTTAGATTTACATTGATTGAGATTTAGATTTACATTGATTGAGATTTACATTGATTGAGATTTAGATTTACATTGATTGAGATTTAGATTTACATTGAGATTTAGATTTACATTGATTGAGATTTAGATTTACATTGATTGAGATTTAGATTTACATTTAGATTTACATTGATTGAGATTTAGATTTACATTTAGATTTACATTGATTGAGATTTAGATTTACATTGATTGAGATTTACATTGATTGAGATTTAGATTTACATTGATTGAGATTTAGATTTACATTGGTTAAGATTTACATTGGTTGAGATTGAGATTTATTTACATTGATTGAGATTTAGATTTACATTGATTGAGATTTAGATTTACATTGGTTGAGATTTAGATTTACATTGATTGAGATTTAGATTTACATTGGTTGAGATTTAGATTTACATTGGTTGAGATTTAGATTTACATTGATTGAGATTTAGATTTACATTGGTTGAGATTTAGATTTACATTGATTGAGATTTAGATTTACATTGATTGAGATTTAGATTTACATTGATTGAGATTTAGATTTACATTGATTGAGATTTAGATTTACATTGATTGAGATTTAGATTTACATTGATTGAGATTTAGATTTACATTGGTTGAGATTTAGATTTACATTGGTTGAGATTTAGATTTACATTGGTTGAGATTTACATTGATTTAGATTTACATTGGTTGAGATTTAGATTTACATTGATTGAAATTTAGATTTACATTGATTGAGATTTATATTTACATTTAGATTTACATTGATTGAGATTTAGATTTACATTGATTGAGATTTAGATTTATATTTAGATTTACATTGATTGAGATTTAGATTTACATTGATTGAGATTTAGATTTACATTGATTGAGATTTACATTGATTGAGATTTAGATTTACATTTAGATTTACAGTGATTGAGATTTAGATTTACATTGATTGAGATTTAGATTGACATTGATTGAGATTTAGATTTACATTTAGATTTACATTGATTGAAATTTAGATTTACATTGATTGAGATTTAGATTTACATTTAGATTTACATTGATTGAGATTTAGATTTACATTGATTGAGATTTAGATTTACATTGATTGAGATTTAGATTTACATTTAGATTTACATTGATTGAGATTTAGATTTACATTGATTGAGATTTAGATTTACATTGATTGAGATTTACATTGATTGAGATTTAGATTTACATTTAGATTTACATTGATTGAGATTTAGATTTACATTGATTGAGATTTAGATTGACATTGATTGAGATTTAGATTTAAATTGATTGAGATTTACATTGGTTTACATTGATTGAGATTTACATTTACATTTAGATTTACATTGATTGAGATTTAGATTTACATTGATTGAGATTTAGATTTACATTGATTGAGATTTAGATTTACATTGATTGAGATTTAGATTTACATTGATTGAGATTTAGATTTACATTGATTGAGATTTAGATTTAAATTGATTGAGATTTACATTGATTGAGATTTAGATTTACATTTAGATTTACATTGATTGAGATTTAGATTTACATTGATTGAGATTTAGATTTAAATTGATTGAGATTTACATTGATTTACATTGATTTACATTGATTGAGATTTAGATTTACATTGATTGGGATTTACATTTACATTTAGATTTATATTGATTGAGATTTACATTGATTGAGATTTAGATTTACATTTAGATTTACATTGATTGAGATTGAGATTTACAGTGATTAAGATTTAGATTTACATTGATTGAGATTTAGATTTACATTGATTGAGATTTAGATTTACTTTTAGATTTACATTGATTGAGATTTAGATTTAAATTGATTGAGATTTACATTGATTGAGATTTAGATTTACATTGATTGAGATTTAGATTTACATTGATTGAGATTTAGATTTACATTGATTGAGATTTAGATTTACATTGATTGAGATTTAGATTTACATTTAGATTTACATTGATTGAGATTTAGATTTACATTGATTTAGATTTACATTGATTGAGATTTAGATTTACATTGATTGAGATTTAGATTTACATTGATTGAGATTTAGATTTACATTGATTGAGATTTAGATTTACATTGATTGAGATTTAGATTTACATTGATTGAGATTTACATTGATTGAGATTTAGATTTACATTGATTGAGATTTAGATTTACATTGATTGAGATTTAGATTTAAATTGATTGAGATTTACATTGATTGAGATTTAGATTTAAATTGATTGAGATTTAGATTTACATTGATTGAGATTTAGATTGACATTGATTGAGATTTAGATTGACATTGATTGAGATTTAGATTTACATTGATTGAGATTTAGATTTACATTTAGATTTACATTGATTGAGATTTAGATTTACATTGATTGAGATTTAGATTTACATTGATTGAGATTTAGATTTAAATTGATTGAGATTTACATTGATTGAGATTTAGATTTACATTTAGATTTACATTGATTGAGATTTAGATTTACATTGATTGAGATTTAGATTTAAATTGATTGAGATTTACATTGATTTACATTGATTTACATTGATTGAGATTTAGATTTACATTGATTGGGATTTACATTTACATTTAGATTTATATTGATTGAGATTTACATTGATTGAGATTTAGATTTACATTTAGATTTACATTGATTGAGATTGAGATTTACAGTGATTAAGATTTAGATTTACATTGATTGAGATTTAGATTTACATTGATTGAGATTTAGATTTACTTTTAGATTTACATTGATTGAGATTTAGATTTAAATTGATTGAGATTTACATTGATTGAGATTTAGATTTACATTGATTGAGATTTAGATTTACATTGATTGAGATTTAGATTTACATTGATTGAGATTTAGATTTACATTGATTGAGATTTAGATTTACATTGATTGAGATTTAGATTTACATTGATTGAGATTTAGATTGATTGAGATTTAGATTTACATTGATTAAGATTTAGATTTACATTGATTGAGATTTAGATTTACATTGATTGAGATTTACATTGATTGAGATTGAGATTTACATTGATTGAGATTTAGATTCACATTTAGATTTACATTGATTGAGATTTAGATTTACATTTAGATTTACATTAATTGAGATTTAGATTTACATTTAGATTTAAATTGATTGAGATTTAGATTTACATTGATTGAGATTTAGATTTACATTGATAGAGATTTAGATTTACATTGATTGAGATTTACATTGATTGAGATTTAGATTTAAATTGATCGAGATTTAGATTTACATTGATTTAGATTTACATTGATTGAGATTTAGATTTACATTTAGATTTACATTGATTGAGATTTAGATTTACATTGATCGAGATTTAGATTTACATTGATTTAGATTTACATTGATTGAGATTTAGATTTACATTTAGATTTACATTGATTGAGATTTAGATTTACATTGATTGAGATTTAGATTTACATTGATTGAGATTTAGATTTACATTGATTGAGATTTAGATTTACATTGATTGAGATTTACATTGATTGAGATTTAGATTTACATTGATTGAGATTTAGATTTAAATTGATTGAGATTTACATTGATTTACATTGATTGAGATTTAGATTTACATTTAGATTTACATTGATTGAGATTTAGATTTACATTGATTGAGATTTAGATTGACATTGATTGAGATTTAGATTTAAATTGATTGAGATTTACATTGATTTACATTGATTGAGATTTACATTTACATTTAGATTTACATTGATTGAGATTTAGATTTACATTGATTGAGATTTAGATTTACATTGATTGAGATTTACATTGATTGAGATTTAGATTTACATTGATTGAGATTTAGATTTACATTGATTGAGATTTAGATTTAAATTGATTGAGACTTACATTGATTGAGATTTAGATTTACATTTAGATTTACATTGATTGAGATTTAGATTTACATTGATTGAGATTTACATTGATTGAGATTTAGATTTAAATTGATTGAGATTTACAATGATTTACATTGATTTACATTGATTTACATTGATTTACATTGATTGAGATTTAGATTTACATTGATTGGGATTTACATTTACATTTAGATTTATATTGATTGAGATTTACATTGATTGAGATTTAGATTTACATTGATTGAGATTTAGATTTACATTTAGATTTACATTGATTGAGATTGAGATTTACAGTGATTAAGATTTAGATTTACATTGATTGAGATTTAGATTTACATTGATTGAGATTTAGATTTACTTTTAGATTTACATTGATTGAGATTTACATTGATTGAGATTTAGATTTAAATTGATTGAGATTTACATTGATTGAGATTTAGATTTACATTGATTGAGATTTAGATTTACATTGATTGAGATTTAGATTTACATTGATTGAGATTTAGATTTACATTGATTGAGATTTAGATTTAAATTGATTGAGATTTAGATTTACATTGATTGAGATTTAGATTGACATTGATTGAGATTTAGATTGACATTGATTGAGATTTAGATTTACATTGATTGAGATTTAGATTTACATTTAGATTTACATTGATTGAGATTTAGATTTACATTGATTGAGATTTAGATTTACATTGATTGAGATTTAGATTTACATTGATTGAGATTTAGATTTACATTGATTGAGATTTAGATTTACATTGATTAAGATTTAGATTTACATTGATTGAGATTTAGATTTACATTGATTGAGATTTACATTGATTGAGATTGAGATTTACATTGATTGAGATTTAGATTCACATTTAGATTTACATTGATTGAGATTTAGATTTACATTGATTGAGATTTACATTGATTGAGATTTAGATTTACATTGATTGAGATTTAGATTTACATTGATTGAGATTTAGATTTACATTGATTGAGATTTAGATTTACATTGATTGAGATTTAGATTTACATTGATTGAGATTTAGATTTACATTGATTGAGATTTACATTGATTGAGATTTAGATTTACATTGATTGAGATTTAGATTTACATTGATTGAGATTTAGATTTAAATTGATTGAGATTTACATTGATTGAGATTTAGATTTAAATTGATTGAGATTTAGATTTACATTGATTGAGATTTAGATTGACATTGATTGAGATTTAGATTGACATTGATTGAGATTTAGATTTACATTGATTGAGATTTAGATTTACATTTAGATTTACATTGATTGAGATTTAGATTTACATTGATTGAGATTTAGATTTACATTGATTGAGATTTAGATTTACATTGATTGAGATTTAGATTTACATTGATTGAGATTTAGATTTACATTGATTAAGATTTAGATTTACATTGATTGAGATTTAGATTTACATTGATTGAGATTTACATTGATTGAGATTGAGATTTACATTGATTGAGATTTAGATTCACATTTAGATTTACATTGATTGAGATTTAGATTTACATTGATTGAGATTGAGATTTACATTGATTGAGATTTAGATTCACATTTAGATTTACATTGATTGAGATTTAGATTTACATTGATTGAGATTTAGATTTACATTTAGATTTACATTAATTGAGATTTAGATTTACATTTAGATTTAAATTGATTGAGATTTAGATTTACATTGATTGAGATTTAGATTTACATTGATTGAGATTTAGATTTACATTGATTGAGATTTAGATTTACATTGATTGAGATTTACATTGATTGAGATTTAGATTTACATTGATTGAGATTTAGATTTACATTGATTGAGATTTAGATTTACATTGATTGAGATTTAGATTTACATTGATTGAGATTTACATTGATTGAGATTTAGATTTACATTGATTGAGATTTAGATTTACATTGATTGAGATTTAGATTTACATTGGTTGAGATTTAGATTTACATTGGTTGAGATTTAGATTTACATTGATTGAGATTTAGATTTACATTGGTTGAGATTTAGATTTACATTGATTGAGATTTAGATTTACATTGATTGAGATTTAGATTTACATTGATTGAGATTTAGATTTACATTGATTGAGATTTAGATTTACATTGATTGAGATTTAGATTTACATTGGTTGAGATTTAGATTTACATTGGTTGAGATTTAGATTTACATTGGTTGAGATTTACATTGATTTAGATTTACATTGGTTGAGATTTAGATTTACATTGATTGAAATTTAGATTTACATTGATTGAGATTTAGATTTACATTTAGATTTACATTGATTGAGATTTAGATTTACATTGATTGAGATTTAGATTTACATTGATTGAGATTTAGATTTATATTTAGATTTACATTGATTGAGATTTAGATTTACATTGATTGAGATTTAGATTTACATTGATTGAGATTTACATTGATTGAGATTTAGATTTACATTTAGATTTACAGTGATTGAGATTTAGATTTACATTGATTGAGATTTAGATTGACATTGATTGAGATTTAGATTTACATTTAGATTTACATTGATTGAAATTTAGATTTACATTGATTGAGATTTAGATTTACATTTAGATTTACATTGATTGAGATTTAGATTTACATTGATTGAGATTTAGATTTACATTGATTGAGATTTAGATTTACATTTAGATTTACAGTGATTGAGATTTAGATTTACATTGATTGAGATTTAGATTTACATTGATTGAGATTTACATTGATTGAGATTTAGATTTACATTTAGATTTACATTGATTGAGATTTAGATTTACATTGATTGAGATTTAGATTGACATTGATTGAGATTTAGATTTAAATTGATTGAGATTTACATTGGTTTACATTGATTGAGATTTACATTTACATTTAGATTTACATTGATTGAGATTTAGATTTACATTGATTGAGATTTAGATTTACATTGATTGAGATTTACATTGATTGAGATTTAGATTTACATTGATTGAGATTTAGATTTACATTGATTGAGATTTAGATTTACATTGATTGAGATTTAGATTTAAATTGATTGAGATTTACATTGATTGAGATTTAGATTTACATTTAGATTTACATTGATTGAGATTTAGATTTACATTGATTGAGATTTAGATTTAAATTGATTGAGATTTACATTGATTTACATTGATTTACATTGATTGAGATTTAGATTTACATTGATTGGGATTTACATTTACATTTAGATTTATATTGATTGAGATTTACATTGATTGAGATTTAGATTTACATTTAGATTTACATTGATTGAGATTGAGATTTACAGTGATTAAGATTTAGATTTACATTGATTGAGATTTAGATTTACATTGATTGAGATTTAGATTTACTTTTAGATTTACATTGATTGAGATTTAGATTTAAATTGATTGAGATTTACATTGATTGAGATTTAGATTTACATTGATTGAGATTTAGATTTACATTGATTGAGATTTAGATTTACATTGATTGAGATTTAGATTTACATTGATTGAGATTTAGATTTACATTGATTGAGATTTAGATTTACATTGATTGAGATTTAGATTCACATTGATTGAGATTTAGATTGACATTGAGATTTAAATTGATTGAGATTTAGATTTACATTGATTGAGATTTAGATTTACATTGATTGAAATTTAGATTTACATTGATTGAGATTTACAGTGATTGAGATTGAGATTTACATTGATTGAGATTTAGATTTACATTGATTGAGATTTAGATGTATTTACATTGATTGAGATTGAGATTTACATTGATTGAGATTTAGATTTACATTGATTGAGATTTACATTGATTGAGATTTAGATTTACATTGATTGAGATTTAGATTTACATTGGTTGAGATTTAGATTTACATTGGTTGAGATTTAGATTTACATTGATTGAGATTTAGATTTACATTGGTTGAGATTTAGATTTACATTGATTGAGATTTAGATTTACATTGATTGAGATTTAGATTTACATTGATTGAGATTTAGATTTACATTGATTGAGATTTACATTGATTGAGATTTAGATTTACATTGATTGAGATTTAGATTTACATTTAGATTTACATTAATTGAGATTTAGATTTACATTTAGATTTAAATTGATAGAGATTTAGATTTACATTGATAGAGATTTAGATTTACATTGATTGAGATTTAGATTTACATTGATTGAGATTTAGATTTACATTGATTGAGATTTAGATTTAAATTGATTGAGATTTACATTGATTGAGATTTAGATTTACATTGATTGAGATTTAGATTTACATTGATTGAGATTTAGATTTACATTGATTGAGATTTAGATTTACATTGATTGAGATTTAGATTTACATTTAGATTTACATTGATTGAGATTTAGATTTACATTGATTGAGATTTAGATTTACATTGATTGAGATTTAGATTGATTGAGATTTAGATTTACATTGATTAAGATTTAGATTTACATTGATTGAGATTTAGATTTACATTGATTGAGATTTACATTGATTGAGATTGAGATTTACATTGATTGAGATTTAGATTCACATTTAGATTTACATTGATTGAGATTTAGATTTACATTTAGATTTACATTAATTGAGATTTAGATTTACATTTAGATTTAAATTGATTGAGATTTAGATTTACATTGATTGAGATTTAGATTTACATTGATGGAGATTTAGATTTACATTGATTGAGATTTACATTGATTGAGATTTAGATTTACATTGATTGAGATTTAGATTTACATTTAGATTTACATTGATTGAGATTTAGATTTACATTGATTGAGATTTAGATTTACATTGATTGAGATTTAGATTTACATTGATTGAGATTTAGATTTACATTGAGATTTAGATTTACATTGATTGAGATTTAGATTTACATTGATTGAGATTTACATTGATTGAGATTTAGATTTACATTGATTGAGATTTAGATTTACATTGATTGAGATTTAGATTTACATTGATTGAGATTTAGATTTACATTGATTGAGATTTAGATTTACATTGATTGAGATTTAGATTTACATTGATTGAGATTTAGATTTACATTTAGATTTACATTGATTGAGATTTAGATTTACATTGATTAAGATTTACATTGATTGAGATTTAGATTTACATTGATTGAGATTTAGATTTACATTGATTGAGATTTAGATTTACATTGGTTAAGATTTACATTGGTTGAGATTGAGATTTATTTACATTGATTGAGATTTAGATTTACATTGATTGAGATTTAGATTTACATTGGTTGAGATTTAGATTTACATTGATTGAGATTTAGATTTACATTGGTTGAGATTTAGATTTACATTGATTGAGATTTAGATTTACATTGATTGAGATTTAGATTTACATTGATTGAGATTTAGATTTACATTGATTGAGATTTACATTGATTGAGATTTAGATTTACATTGATTGAGATTTAGATTTAAATTGATTGAGATTTACATTGATTTACATTGATTGAGATTTAGATTTACATTTAGATTTACATTGATTGAGATTTAGATTTACATTGATTGAGATTTAGATTTACATTGATTGAGATTTAGATTGACATTGATTGAGATTTAGATTGACATTGATTGAGATTTAGATTTAAATTGATTGAGATTTACATTGATTTACATTGATTGAGATTTACATTTACATTTAGATTTACATTGATTGAGATTTAGATTTACATTGATTGAGATTTAGATTTACATTGATTGAGATTTAGATTTACATTGATTGAGATTTAGATTTACATTGATTGAGATTTAGATTTACATTGATTGAGATTTAGATTTACATTTAGATTTACATTGATTGAGATTTAGATTTACATTGATTGAGATTTAGATTTACATTGATTGAGATTTAGATTTACATTGATTGAGATTTAGATTGATTGAGATTTAGATTTACATTGATTAAGATTTAGATTTACATTGATTGAGATTTAGATTTACATTGATTGAGATTTACATTGATTGAGATTGAGATTTACATTGATTGAGATTTAGATTCACATTTAGATTTACATTGATTGAGATTTAGATTTACATTTAGATTTACATTAATTGAGATTTAGATTTACATTTAGATTTAAATTGATTGAGATTTAGATTTACATTGATTGAGATTTAGATTTACATTGATGGAGATTTAGATTTACATTGATTGAGATTTAGATTTACATTGATTGAGATTTAGATTTACATTTAGATTTACATTGATTGAGATTTAGATTTACATTGATTGAGATTTAGATTTACATTGATTGAGATTTAGATTTACATTGATTGAGATTTAGATTTACATTGAGATTTAGATTTACATTGATTGAGATTTAGATTTACATTGATTGAGATTTACATTGATTGAGATTTAGATTTACATTGATTGAGATTTAGATTTACATTGATTGAGATTTAGATTTACATTGATTGAGATTTAGATTTACATTGATTGAGATTTAGATTTACATTGATTGAGATTTAGATTTACATTGATTGAGATTTAGATTTACATTGATTGAGATTTAGATTTACATTTAGATTTACATTGATTGAGATTTAGATTTACATTGATTAAGATTTACATTGATTGAGATTTAGATTTACATTGATTGAGATTTAGATTTACATTGATTGAGATTTAGATTTACATTGGTTAAGATTTACATTGGTTGAGATTGAGATTTATTTACATTGATTGAGATTTAGATTTACATTGATTGAGATTTAGATTTACATTGGTTGAGATTTAGATTTACATTGATTGAGATTTAGATTTACATTGGTTGAGATTTAGATTTACATTGATTGAGATTTAGATTTACATTGATTGAGATTTAGATTTACATTGATTGAGATTTAGATTTACATTGATTGAGATTTACATTGATTGAGATTTAGATTTACATTGATTGAGATTTAGATTTAAATTGATTGAGATTTACATTGATTTACATTGATTGAGATTTAGATTTACATTTAGATTTACATTGATTGAGATTTAGATTTACATTGATTGAGATTTAGATTGACATTGATTGAGATTTAGATTGACATTGATTGAGATTTAGATTGACATTGATTGAGATTTAGATTTAAATTGATTGAGATTTACATTGATTTACATTGATTGAGATTTACATTTACATTTAGATTTACATTGATTGAGATTTAGATTTACATTGATTGAGATTTAGATTTACATTGATTGAGATTTACATTGATTGAGATTTAGATTTACATTGATTGAGATTTAGATTTACATTGATTGAGATTTAGATTTAAATTGATTGAGACTTACATTGATTGAGATTTAGATTTACATTTAGATTTACATTGATTGAGATTTAGATTTACATTGATTGAGATTTAGATTTAAATTGATTGAGATTTACATTGATTTACATTGATTTACATTGATTGAGATTTAGATTTACATTGATTGGGATTTACATTTACATTTAGATTTATATTGATTGAGATTTACATTGATTGAGATTTAGATTTACATTGATTGAGATTTAGATTTACATTTAGATTTACATTGATTGAGATTGAGATTTACAGTGATTAAGATTTAGATTTACATTGATTGAGATTTAGATTTACATTGATTGAGATTTAGATTTACTTTTAGATTTACATTGATTGAGATTTACATTGATTGAGATTTAGATTTAAATTGATTGAGATTTAAATTGATTGAGATTTACATTGATTGAGATTTAGATTTACATTGATTGAGATTTAGATTTACATTGATTGAGATTTAGATTTACATTGATTGAGATTTAGATTTACATTGATTGAGATTTAGATTTACATTGATTGAGATTTAGATTCACATTTAGATTTACATTGATTGAGATTTAGATTGACATTGAGATTTAAATTTACATTGATTGAGATTTAGATTTACATTGATTGAGATTTAGATTTACATTGATTGAGATTTAGATTTATTTACATTGATTGAGATTGAGATTTATTTACATTGATTGAGATTGAGATTTACATTGATTGATATTTAGATTTACATTGATTGAGATTTACATTGATTGAGTTTTAGATTTACATTGATTGAGATTTAGATTTACATTGGTTGATGTTTAGATTTACATTGGTTGAGATTTAGATTTACATTGATTGAGATTTAGATTTACATTGGTTGAGATTTAGATTTACATTGGTTGAGATTTAGATTTACATTGGTTGAGATTTAGATTTACATTGATTGAGATTTAGATTTACATTGATTGAGATTTAGATTTACATTGATTGAGATTTAGATTTACATTGGTTGAGATTTAGATTTACATTGGTTGAGATTTAGATTTACATTGGTTGAGATTTACATTGATTGAGATTTACATTGATTGAGATTGAGATTTACATTGATTGAGATTGAGATTTACATTGCTTTAGATTTAGATTTACATTGATTGAGATTGAGATTTACATTGATTGAGATTGAGATTGAGATTTACATTGATTGAGATTGAGATTTACATTACATAGTTACATAGTAGATGAGGTTGAAAAAAGACGTACGTCCATCAAGTTCAACCTATGCTAAATTTAGACAACAGATACTTTATTCTATATCTATACTTACTTATTGATCCAGAGGAAGGCAAACAAAAAAACCCATTAAGGGGAAAAATTAATTCCTTCCTGACTCCAAGAATTGGCAATCGGATTAATCCCTGGATCAACATCCTTCCCATGTATACTTATTTGGTATATCCCTGTATACCTTTCCCATCTAAAAAGATGTCCAACCTTTTTTTGAACAAATCTATTGTATCTGCCATCACAGTCTCCATGGGTAATGAATTCCACATTTTAACTGCCCTTACTGTAAAGAACCCTTTCCTTTATTGCTGGTGAAATTTCCTTTCCTCCAACCTTAAGGGATGGCCCCGAGTCCTTTGTACTGCCCGTGGGATGAATAGTTCTTTTGAAAGCACCTTGTATTGTCCCTGAATATATTTGTATATAGTTATCATATCCCCTCTTAGACGCTTCTTTTCTAATGTAAATAAGTCTAATTTAGCTAGCCTCTCCTCATAAGTTAGAATATCCATCCCCTTTATTAATTTAGTGGCTCTCTTGACAGTGGACAGGAAGGGGGGGGCAGTGGACAGGAAGGGGGGGCAGTGGAGAGGAGGGGGAGGGGACAGCGGACAGGAGGGGGAGGGGACAGCGGACAGGAGGGGGAGGGGACAGCGGACAGGAGGGGGGGGGGGGGGACAGTGGACAGGAGGGGGGGGGGGGGGACAGTGGACAGGAGGGGGGGGGACAGTGGACAGGAGGGGGGGGGACAGTGGACAGGAGGGGGGGGACAGTGGACAGGAGGGGGGGGACAGTGGACAGGAGGGGGGGGACAGTGGACAGGAGGGGGGGGACAGTGGACAGGAGGGGAGGGACAGTGGACAGGAGGGGAGGGACAGTGGACAGGAGGGGAGGGACAGTGGACAGGAGGGGGGGGGACAGTGGACAGGAGGGGGGGGACAGTGGACAGGAGGGGGGGGGACAGTGGACAGGAGGGGGGGGACAGTGGACAGGAGGGGGGGACAGTGGACAGGAGGGGGGGGGGGACAGTGGACAGGAGGGGGGGACAGTGGCCAGGAGGGGGGGACAGTCGACAGGAAGGGGGACAGTCGACAGGAGGGGGGGACAGTGGACAGGAGGGGGGGGGGGACAGTGGAAAGGAGGGGGGGGGGGACAGTGGACAGGAGGTGGGGACAGTGGACAGGAGGGGGGGTGGGTTGCTTAAAATTTCCGGGTCCCTCCTCTCCACTCCCCCTGTATGTTTCTCCGCTCCCCCCTCTCTTTACGCTCCTGACCACCCCCTGTAGCTCCGGTCCCCACCCTACAGTGCCTGAAACACACACAGTGTCACACACACACACAGTGTCACACACACACACAGTGTCACACACACACACAGTGTCACACACACACACAGTGTCACACACACACACAGTGTCACACACACACACAGTGTCACACACACACACAGTGTCACACACACACACACACACACACACACACACACACACACACACACACACACACAGTGTGTCACACACACACACACACACACACACACAGTGTCACACACACACAGTGTCACACACACACAGTGTCACACACACACAGTGTCACACACACACAGTGTCACACACACACACAGTGTCACACACACAAACACACACACACAGTATCACACACACACAGTGTCACGCACACACACACACCGTGTCACACACAGTGTCTCACACACAAACACACACAGTGACACTGACACACAGTGACACACAGTGACACACAGTGACACACAGTGACACACAGTGACACACAGTGACACACAGTGACACACAGTGACACACAGTGACACACAGTGACACACACTGACACACACAGTGAAACAGTGACACACACACGTCACCTCTCGTTCCGGCCGCCGCCATCTTTGTTACTCCGCGAGGGAGGAAGGGGGTCCTTCCGTGCGCCGCCATCTTAGGACACTTTCAGAAATATATAGTAAGATATATATATATAAATAAATATAAATATATATAAAAATCTAAATAAATAAATATATCTATATAAATAAATCTATATAAAAAAATATATATTTATATATTTTTTCTCCCACACATGTAGGATATTGCTTAAACTGCTGCTTTAAACTGAAAGGCGACCATTACGCAAACCCAGGGTAGCAGGGTCTTTGCTGATCGCTCACGTGAGAACTAATCGATCAGCAGCTTAGGTAATTAGCGGTTATTTAAAAAGTAATGAAATGCTGCATAAAATCTAAAAAAATAT
>NW_027457139.1:40000-75000 GCF_040206685.1 Ascaphus truei | reverse complement strand
TAAAGAACAAGTGAGCAGTTACGGAATCGTGGAATCAGACCGGGTTGAGCCGGCAACTGGTATCACGAGACGAGATCACTAGACCACGTGACGCGGAAGTGGACTCAAACGCTACGGCGGTGAGATACCAGCAGCTACACAAAGTCTGTTGTATTCAATTGTGAGTTCCTCTTCATATGTGTAAGGGCACTGTGCATATTTACCATTTTCCATTTGGTGATTAAATTGCATCACTATGTGCGCGCGCCGGCTTTCCGCTCCCCATTTTGTGATCCACACCCCACGAGCTACAGTCTCTACCCAGACCATTGAGGTGTGGAGAAGGGGATCCCACAGAAATACATCTACGCATATCTCCAATCCCAAAAGGAGGGCTTCACCAGAGGCGGGCGCCATTTTCAATGTTGTTCTATTGACATTTGATTGTAAATGCCCTAATTTAGATGGGAGGTGTCTGCTCACACACAGATTACACTGTATTTTGTTTGTCTGTCTTCCCAGCGCTATAGGGTATGTTTTTCACTGCAACTATCTTTTCTCTTGGGGTGAGAGAATCTTAACTATCTGTCCCTGCAGCTTGGGCAAGTAGGATTTATTTGTTTTTATGCGGGACGCTCATCTTTTCACCGATTAAAGAGCGCATTATCGTAATTTTTTGCACTATATTGTCAATCATCTTGCACGGTTTAGCGCTAGAAATCATGGACTGGATGGAAATCGCATGGAGTCAAACATGTCGGACTGAATGCCTTGTTTCTTTTCCAGTGGGAGTTTGTACGGAAAACCATAAACCAGTATTTCTTGTGATCTGTATCCATACTGGTAACCACTTTGCTCTCTCCGTTTCCAGGTGAGTTTATGGCTTGACCAGGAAAACAAAAACGGGATGGCCCCCACTTCCGCTTTGCTCAGGCTGCACCGTGGGGGCGTCAGCCCGAACTCTCCCTACAAAACGAGGACTAAGTCACGACAACCCTCTGGTGTGCCAGGGCCTGTGCCGGATGTCACAAGGGCTTTGTGAAGGGACGAGGGGTTCAGGGCCACATGGTCGCTGTAGAAGCCACAAGGCATTTTAGTAATAAGTATCTGTATCCTCCTAGAAAGAAAAAAGCATAGAACCGGCCTGGACCCGCCGTTTCAGTAAGTGGTGAGAATGGATCTGATTTGCTAAATGTTTCTATGATGAATGTTCCCAGAGAAATTATTTTGTTACTTGTTTTGGCTCAAAAAGTAAGGCCATATCCCAATTAATGAAGACAGTAATTGAATATTTTCATGTAATGGTGTGTTTGTATATCAAGGAAGCACGAAAGGACATTTACCAAGCAGTGCTATGTCATAAGACCCCTTCTGGTGCCGGAAGAAATGTTACCGCCTATTCAAACCCCTCCCAAGTGTCTCCAAACTAAAAACAAATTGAGTTAAAAATATTTCCAGGTATTGGATTCTGGCAAGAAAAATGCAATCACCCCGGTGCGACCTCAAACATAATTTGATCATAGGAGACACTGCCCCTTTAAGAGGAAAAGGGCAAACACATGGCAAAGCGATCTTCTGAGGAACAAGGCGTGCCCCAAAACTCAAGGGATGGGAAGTGAAGGAGCGGTCTCGCATCCTATTTACAATGACAGATCTGCCTTTTATCAAGCCGACACATTTTAAAGAGACAATCCTTCCTAGGGCCAAAGTGTACTGATGGCAGTGACATGTTTAAGGGGTCACATCTGGGTGATGCTTTTTTTCCTCTGGCTGTGTTTGCACCTTTAAACTGCAAGTCACATTCTGTCCATTAAAACCTCCATTGACGTCCACAGCAAACACCAATACCGCTATAATAAATGCGAATATTAACTTATCGTAATTTTTACTACCGCGGTATTACATCATATCGGTATATTGCCCAACTGTACAGTTTACAGAGTGAATGAATGTCGAGATCTCCTTCGATATGAATCCAAAAGCACATGATCAACATTGAAATATATTTACCTTGGCTGGCGTCGACACTGGTGCCATCAAGTGGGTTTACGATGCCCGGATAATCCCTCCCAAAGGAAAGATGTTTGATGTGATGCGTCATATTTATCTGAAAGAACACATTTAGTATTAATATACGGCACTCCTGATATGCCATGTAAAATACAGAAGGGTATAACACCACGACTCAAACTGGCGCCTGGCGCGGGACCTTCATGTGGCCCATGGACTTGCTAATTTCATACCAGTTACTTAGTGTTTTTCACACCGAAACTCACTTGTAAGTTAAGGTAAAGTAAATATATATGGTACAGATGTTATGTAGATGCATCTAAAATGACATTGAAATAACCCTTGTCGCCCATTTACTGATCTGACCTCTTTGGAGAACTAGTAGAAGACCCCTGGTATACACCTTCAACATGAAGCAAGACCTGCCCAGACAGAGCTTACAAATCGAAGCAATGTGAGGCGACATGTCAAGCCAACGCCCTGCTTAACAGGATTTGCAGGTGTGAAGGCACATTGTAATGTAACACTTTTCTATCAAATCTGGTCCGTAGAGATGTGCGAAAACTTTGCATGAGGTCAGGAACCAAGCAAAACGTACCCTGGAGTTGTGAATATAACCGCGGCTGAGTCACAGCTCGAACGCGATGCTCCAAGCAATAAGTCAATGGCCCAGATACACAAAAGGGTGCCAAGCTTTAGCACGGCCATACTCCTAACGATATGAATGGGAGCGGAGGCGTGCTAAAGATCAGCACCAGTGTGTGGATCTGGGCCAATGTGCACTATAACTGTTTAATATGCTAATAACTCTACAATCACGTAATGCAGAGACTATAAATACGGAAACAAGGGTTCGCTCACAGAGTGGTGGTATTTCGCTGAAAGCCCCCAAATCTAAGGCAAATTTCCCGATATTAGCATGGTGATGCTTGGTGAAATATTTAGCAGGGAATTTAATTTTGGAAAACAGTTAACATTTCTCCAACACATTTTGGACCATTTCCTACATCGCTGATCCACAGGGCAATGGTTTCGCTCTGGTACCAAACTAACGCATAGGTGGTCCACTTCAGCCCTCAAAGGCCACCAACAGGCTAGGTTTTCAGGATATCCCTGCTTCAGCACAGGTCGCGCAATCAGTGGCTTAATCAGAATGGCGAAAAAAGAGAGATCCAGCGCTCCACGGATTTCAAGATAAATGAATTTATTGTGCCACACGACGTTTCGACCAACAGGTCTTTTTCAAGTGATTAGGCCTAATCGAAACGTCGTGTGGCACAATAAATTCATTTATCTTGAAATCCGTGGAGCGCTGGATCTCTCTTTTTTCCTCAGTGTACATTGGAATTTGCCTGGCAGGTACTTCCTATAACCAGCAGCACCGGTAAACTGTATGTATTTATTATATTGTGGTGTGCAGCCAAAACCCCTTTACATTGGTACTTAGTCAGAATGGCAGCAGCACCTGTGCTGAAGCAGGAATATCCTTATAACCTAACCCACGGGTGCGCAAACTTTCTGCGCTACGCCCTCTGCCTGCTCAGCCCTAGTGCTCGCGCGCCCCCCCCCATACCTAACAATTGGCGTCAAATTACGCCGCGGGGTCATGTGATGTTATGTCAACCTGCGGCGTCATTTTATGCCACGGCAACGCATCGCCCAAAGTCAAGGTAAATAAGTTAGAGGCCACGCGCGCTTCCTGGCATTAAATTTAAATGCTTTGGGGGGGAAGAGCGCGGGGCCTCTATAACCGACGTGCCCCCCCCCCCAAATAAATCTTGTGCCCCCAGTTTGCGCCCCCCTGACCTAACCTGTTGGTGGCCCTTGAAGACTGGAGTTAGCCACTCCTGGTCTAGTAATGCTATTTCTGATCATACTCACATTGTCAAGTCCAAAGCTCTGCAGATCGTGAACTGTCGATAGAAAAGAAAAAGATATATACAGATCTTCATAAAGCACAATTGCATTAACCGCTTACATACAAGAGGCGCCTGTAACGTACAAGTGACCAACTGCCTCTCAGACGGTGGAGAATAAAGCCAGATAAAGCAATTTTGTGATTCCCTCCGGTTGCTCCCTTCGGTCTGATGTCACCATGTGTTCAACAAGAGTTTGCACAGGCAGAGCCCTCCCCGGCCCCCTATCTTTATTGGGTCTCTAATAAGGACAGTGTGAGCCAAGGGGAAAGAAAACACTATATTAACAAACATTGCCCCATTCACCACCCTAAACAAATGTAATGGATAAATGTTATTTATGCAAGAAACCCCAACCCTCTCTAATAGCGCGTCTGAGATCAGATGCACTGTAAGGAACCCCCAACCCTCTCTAATAGCGCGTCTGAGATCAGATGCATTGTAAGGAACCCCAACCCTCTCTAATAGCGCGTCTGAGATCAGATGCACTGTAAGGAACCCCCAGCCCTCTCTAATAGCGCGTCTGAGATCAGATGCACTGTAAGGAACCCCCAGCCCTCTCTAATAGCGCGTCTGAGATCAGATGCATTGTAAGGAACCCCAACCCTCTCTAATAGCGCGTCTGAGATCAGATGCACTGTAAGGAACCCCAACCCTCTCTAATAGCGCGTCTGAGATCAGATACATTGGAAATTCTTCTGTATTTAGTACAATTTTCAAGACCATAAAATTGCAAGGAACCATTAGGGCTGCGATTCCAGTGCGTTCTACCGGGCCAAGTACATGCGTCGGTGCGCATTTAGCAGCCGCGCTGTACTGCAAGTTCACACATACAATTTTTTTGTATGTGGAACTTGCGACGGAGACGTGGCCACGCCCCCGCCAGCGGTTCATCCAATGAGGGCAGACCAGCCACGTGAGGTCATGGTGATGGCCATGCCCCCGCAAAAAGCCCACCACGCCCCCTCCCGTCACAAACGCTCCCTCTCTCCCAGGGCCGCGATCTGCGGTGAAGCGCTGTGCACACGCCCTCGGGCGTGCGTGCTACAGAACGCACTGGGACCGCAGCCTTAGGGATGCCCAGGGAACCCAAGGGGCCCCTAGGAACCCTGGTTGAAAAACACTAACCTATGCAGTGGAGGAAATACAAAGCATAAAGTATAACATTGGTAGTGAAGGTACCTGATGAAAGGGTCACCTTAACAAGGATGCATGTTTGGCCAAACAATTGAACTAAATGACCCATATTTGGAATAAAAAAAAATTATGTATCAAGTAATGTCATATTGGACATTCTATATTGGGGCTTCTATGCACTGTTCTGAGAGTAACCCTTCTGCATTGAGGACGCTAATGATCATAAAAGCGGTAGCGGAGGTGGGCGATCATAATGCGACGAAGAGCAGCGTCCTCAAAATTCATAGGGGTGACAATTGGCAAACCGTGCAGAGAAGCGGCAGCAGAAGAGAAGGGCGGTGTGTGTGTGTGTGTGTGTGTGTGTGTGTGTGTGTGTGTGTGTGTGTGTGTGTGTTCTCTAAAGGGAACACACACAACTTCTACTCCTTTTTATAACAGCCCTATAGTTTACCATTATAAGCCCCTCCCCATAACAAGGAAAGAGGAGCAGAGGAAGTTTAGCTTGCAAGAGGAAAAGGATCTACTGGATTTGTCTTTAGAAGGTTTTCCATCGCACGTGCTGCCCACAATATGCAACTGAAGACCCTGAGCCAAGATAAAAGAAAGGTTACATGGAGCTGAAGTTCTTCTGTAGCATGGTGAATTGAATGATCAGAAATAGCTAGTTATACTTGGATTGCAGGCCTTCGTGCGACTTAATGAAAGATTAGTGGGTTTACAGGTGCAGTGCCATGTTGCCGACCCGAATGCAACCTTGATAAAGCATTTAATAGTCTAATTGGCTTCCCTAAAAAGTTTTAACTGTGCTAAAAGCAAAGATTGGCGGCTTTAATTCTGTGAAAATTAATTTCTTCTGGGCCTCTGGATGGGGAGCCATTGTCAATCAAGGGGTTTGTTTACCCTCCCCCTACGATGTCCCTATCAGAGAGCCAATAAAGATAAGGGGAGGGTGAGAGGGGGCTCTGCCTGTGCAAACTCATGTTGAACACAAAGTGCCATCAGACAAAAGGGAGCAGCCAGAGGAAAATCATCCCCCACCCAGGTCTCCGCTCACTAAATATTTCTGGTTAAAAGACAATAAACCAATGTGACCCCTAAACAGGTCACTGTCATTAGCACACATTGCTCCTAGGGAAGATTTCATCTTTAAAAATCACCCAAGATCTAGAATAATCCTAACTGAATTCTACCTTCTTCCTAATGGAAACCCCTAAAATCAGGGCATGCATTGCCACATCACACGATTTATTTTACTTTTGGGGAGAGAATTGCAGCGTTGGAGGTGCAGTTCCAGTATCCTCACTGCAGCATTTCAGCACAATGTTGCTGTAAAAGCTTTTTTTCCTGTAGGCAATTAAAAATGGCCGCCTGAGGTATTTTCTCAAAACTGCTAAACAACTGACCCGATCCCTGGACTTGTTACTAATTCATACTAAATTACTTATTTATACATCAGACAAACATAGGGTACAAGTGAAACCTTTAATGGCCAACTTGTGGTTAAGAAGAGCTAGCTCTCAGAACCAGGGGTCTCTTCAGGCAGATTTTAGTTTAAAAAAATCCCAGCAGGACTTGTGTTCCTAAAAGCCAGCGCACCTCACAACCACGACTTAACCACTGAGGACTTCTACACTACTTTTGTAGTGTCTATTCTACCGGCTAACAAGGTACAATCCTCTTTCTACATCATAACAGAGCTGGACAAACTGGACAAGTGGATTTCTTCCCCAGCCTGGTGTACAGCAGTGGGATATTGGGGGTGGCGACATATGGAGTTCTTAGCGCTACGCAAAGCATTGTGGGACGCAACTTTGAGAAGCAGATCGTGCTCCAAAGACGGTCAGTGGAAACCACCATTTTCCCGCACCGGCCGCCGCAGTGGACAAATGGCTTCCCGCGAATTTGCTTAATGGGTTTAGCAAATGTACATCTCTCACAGAAGTGCATCCAAAAAAGGCAGGTTGGCCCTGTTTAGCCATGCAATAACTACATAATGAACACGGCACAATTCTGTGAGGTCTTGAATGAATTGGTCCCAAAGTCAGCTTGCCAAAGCCCCCTGTACAGAATAGGTATAGCGAGATGGAGAATAGACAGTATTCTGTAACACTTACTCTCAACTGCGTGTACTGCACAGAAAAGTAGGCAGAGGGGAGAGGAGAGGTCTTAATTATACAACACGGAACAGTCCTGATTAAGATAAGACAGCAGAGACTGACATTAGTACACAACCTTTAATTCTTTTGGGTAACTAGAGCATCCTGGTTAAACAACCCCTTGTTTTGGTCACCCACTGGTCAGTGTAAATCTTGTTGCAAGAACCACTTTGCCCACCCAGTCTGTCCATTTTCCTATCGGCTGTCAAACTCCAACCCTACTAGATCCTTGGCGCTCATATTTACGATGGCCTAATGTCCATCACAAGCATGTTTGAATCCTCTTACTACATTAGCCTTATACCACTTCTGCTGAGAGCCAATTCCACAAATATACCACCATTTCCGTGACGAACGACTTCACATTTTCACGGAGCCTTCCACCCCCCAGTTTCCGAGCGTGGCTTCTTGTTATAACACTTTTCTCTGAGATACAGTGGGCTTCCTTCCTCTACTTTGTTGGAACCCTCCATATGTTAGAACGTTCTCATATCCCCCTCTCCTCCAAGTTGTAAATATGGTGGTCTTTTATAGTCTTTCCCAATGGGTTTTATGGTGTAGACCAGCATTTCCCAAACTTTGTTACCCTGTGCTCCCTCTGCTAGAAAATAGTCCCCCAAAACTCCCAATTAATAAATCTCATCGCCATCTCACTAATTACACTGTGTGAGTGATCCCAGGCAGTAAAGGGAGTAAAGGGCAGTAAAGGGTCCTGAGCCTGTGGGGAAAACATATGCTTAATAAACCACCTAACTGCCCCTCAGTGTGTGAAGGCAGCAGTGGCAGTGGGCTTCCAAAGTCACTCCCCACAATGCCTTGCTGCTGTGTCACCTGGCAGCTCATGCTGTAACTGTGATACCCCCCAACACTAAGGTGCAGTCCCCATACAGACTCAGGACCCCACAGTGTGTATGCTTGTTTTCTCTTTTTCTCTTGAGGAATCCATCAAGAAAATAACTTTGTCTGCAATCACAATTAAACCATTCCTCAGCGCCACAGGAGGTGTCTTTCCCCAGCCATCGAACATGACCCAATATCAACACGACAGGTCACCCGAAGGCCTCACTTACCGTGGACATGGGACTGCTGGAAACTTTTCCCGGGCGCGAAGTGAACGTTTCCAGCGACCTGTTGCAAAGAAACACATTGGTTTGGTTACGGCTTCGAACACCTGCAATGACCTTCCTGCAGAACTAGGAACGGGCGAAAGGGTCGCCCGAGCTCGCAAAGCGTGGAATGTGCCATATGAGTGGGAGTAAGGGTCTGCCCGCGATTCGTCATGGGGGGACTCCATGCCTCTGGACGAGCTTATTGGCAAAATGCTCCACAAAAATCGCTAGTTTCGCTTAAGGCTAATTTCCACTGAAGTCTTTACTTTTATTTATTTTTTAACCCTAGTTGGGAAGCAGGGGGTCCTCAGAGCTGAATGGTGTTAATTCGAGCTCCGGGGACCCCCTGCTCCCAGAGGTACTTACCTCTGAGAGGGCCCCGGATGGGCATGCAATATGGAAGTTTAAAGGTCCAGCTGGCCAACGTCATCCCTTGTGGCTTCCTATTGGCCTCCGAACCTTTAATCCCGCATTACATACCGGCAGCACCTTTAGAGGTCAGAATCTCAGGGTGCAGGGGGTCCCCGAAGCTGGAATCAACGCGGTTCAGCTCAGGAGACCCCCAGCATCATTCCCAGGAGACGTGGGGGGATACATTTATTTATAAAGGGAACGGCTTTTCTTTTGGAGACTATAGATGGGACAAGCAGCTGAAAGCTGCGAACTGGCAAAATGGAAGACTCCTCTAGCGACGTTTTTAACCCTTTGAAGCTTGCCGAAGCGTTTCCCAAGGAATCCAGTCTGGGGGGCAGGAGATGCTTACAATTCCACGCCTGCATGCGGGACAGTTTGGCACTTCTCTGCATGTACACCGAACGCAAAGCAGAGCAACAATGTGTTATCTGCACCTGTGACACTGCTGCTGCCCTCAACCCAAACATTCCTCAACTCTTCCGCTGTAGTTGCTTTGCAAAGTACCCTTGGCAGTGGAAGGGTTAAAGGGTATCTAGCACGCGAGTGCAGTTTTTCACGCTTGTTTAGTAATGAAGATTTCCTTTTAAGTTAGAGACTTTGGAAGTCAGTGTATCATTTCGTGGCACTTCTTCCCCACTTTTTGTTCTTTGATACATCTGTAGATACATTTTTTTCTATTTGGAATGTGCAGTATTTTATTTTTTCACACTTATTCGCACATTTTAATTCTCACTCGTCACACGATATTTATATATTTTTGCATGTTTTAACCATCTACATACTGTATACATCAATATACAGACAGACGTCTGAATACCTACATGTTTACAAATATATTAATATACGTGTGTATATATGTGTATAAATGGATACACATTTTTATGTATATTAGGACACTAGTTTATGATTTCATTCTCCTTTTAGTATATATCTACATGTAAAAGAATAAAACAATTTAGTGTCAGATATAAAAATAAGTCATTTTTATTGTTTTCGGATGGACACTATTTATATTAAAGTATACGGGTGAAGTCTTGTCCTACGCCTCCTACTTTCTCTCCCCTAGTAACAAGATTATGAAGTCCCTCCTGTATATATGGTGTTACAAGGCAGGAGCAGGATCTGACGATCGAGTCACATTGGTCTTAATATGGGAGACGTGTGAGGAGCACTTACCTTGTTGACTTCTAGAAACCCGTACACTTAGCAGCCCTCGTTCCTCTGCTCTTCCATCTTCTGGCTGAAGCCTCCCGCTTACACTGGGCTATGGAGTCCGGAGTCTTGAACGCCCAGCCTTTCCTTCGGTACGCCTCGCGGACATCATCAAAGGAGTTACAACACCTGCGAGGAACCAGATAACACAACCATGTCATTACGAGCGACAGAATGTGTGAAACAATAACCGCAAAGAACTAGGAAACACATTCTAGAATCATAATCTAATTTAAGAAAATAAGGTGGTTCCCAGCACTCGAGAGATATGTTAATAAGAACGGTCACACGCGTTAAGTGAAAAAAACAATAGAACATTTGTTACTGATGTGAGTGTGTACAGAAACATGCAATATTACATCTCATACAAAAAAAGGTCAACAATGTGATACACCACTCAGGTCCTAAAGCGACACGGACAATCGCAGGAGAATATATACAGAATATGTATCAAAATGAGCACGTCTGAGTGAACACACAAACTAGATACACAACCAAAAACAGGAAGAAAAAGAGCAAAAGGAAACAAACATGAGTAATAGCACACAATTACACGCTTCTCACACGCGCTGTGACTCCGATGAGCTGGGACGCCGCGGATCTAGGCATTTTGAGGGGCACTTTTTAGGAGAAGGGAAGTGCCACCTGTATTTGACACGTGGGAACTGATCTGAAGACTGGGTTAGTGCCCCGAAACGTTGCCCCCCTTGTTTAATTGCGTGTTCCCTTGCCCCATGCTCGTGGGATATTCTCCTCGAGTCCTTGTAGTGGATAAGTATCGGAGCGCATACATACTAGTGTTGATTTTGATACATATTCTGTATATATCGTACTGTTATTGTCCTTGTTGGTGTATGATCCGAGTGATGTGTATCACCGGATATATTTTGTATGAGATGGAATATTGCATCCTTCTGTACACACACTATATCTTTTATCAGCAACAAATATTGCGTTTTTTTCATCATTTAACACGTGCCCGTTACCACCCTTACCAAATAATACGTTTTCAGTGCTGGGAACCACCTTTATTTTTTACCATTAACCTAGAGGGAATTGGGGTCCCTCTTTGTTCCTGTTGCACCGGTATTTGTATATATTGATACCCGTTCCGTTCCAAGGGGGTGCTGTCTGACCTATACACTTTTCATAATATTAAGTCTCCTTAAAGTGATCAGAAGCATTGGAAAACCTGAAACAAATCAATAACAATGATACAGCGCAACCCCGTTACAACGCGAATCCGCTTAGAACGCGATGCCAGCGTGGCGCCCAACCATTGTGTACTCCGAGCACAAAAAGTCATCTGCTTTATGTAATAAAATGCCAAGGTAAATCGCCGGTATTGCGAGTTGCTTTTATATTCTCTAGGATTTAAAGAATATTCTGGCAAAGGAAAAACATGGGTAGGATCATGTGAGTAGGTTACAGGCTCTGTACTTCTGTAACCCCGGCTGTGCTGCAAAGCTGTGTAATGCGGCAGGCAGAAGCTTATATGGGTCCCATGTTAAAATGGATAAGAAGCAAAAGGGGAAACCGAGTGCTCATTTGCATGTCATTACCCAGAATCCCTAGCTGTAGTGGAAGCATAGTATCCTGTTAGATAATGGGGAAAGGCAGGGTTGCAGACATGTTAACGTGCTCACAAGTGATATTTTTATTTGATCGTTCGTAGCACAAATTGAAACGGTTGAACAATTTTAAATTAACCGAGCCAGCCGCGGAACGTGACAGAGCCACCTTGCGCCAGCCGTCGACGTTCTTGTTGGGGTGGAGAGGCCAACAGCTAGGAAACTCGAGACAGATTCTTTTTTTAATACTACTAGGTGAGCGACTAGTCACTCTGTTTATGTAATTTAGGGGAATATTCACCCAATTAAGAAAAAACATCCCGAATTCAACCCTGCCCCTTGTTAGAATAAGCTGCACACCTCTCTCTACCTGTATTGGTTCTCAGGATGTTATTGGCGTTAACCAAGCTGATGCTGGCACAACGAAACCCTTCACCTCCTCTGCTCCATGCCAACCAATGTCTGATAACTGCGCCTAGCAGGCTCCAGCATTTATAGCTAACCAACACACTGCGTTATGATGTCACTGATGAGCTCACGTGACCTCACAATGCTGTGGTCAGCGGCCTACCTACCAAAGGCAGAAAGAATTATGTGAAGGAGCCCACCCAGCCAACACGAGACATCATTATTTATAATAGTAGTATGAATATATATTCAAGCATACCGTCTGCAAAGGATTACCAACATATTAGAATATAAATAATATTTATAATCATTTGAATTGCAACTCTTGAGTTAAAACATAACGGCAAAGGACCAAACACCACGACAGAGATATACACACACGGGACACTATCTAACGCGATAGATCGCATCCTCAAGCACTACAGAACTTGCAAATAACCAACAATTTTAACGTTACGATCATAAAAAAATAAATAAAAACCGCTTCCTTGACATGATCACAATTACACCCAACACACACTTAATATAGGTCTACCTACTATCACAGAAAATGGAAAAATCTCAGCCATACCCCAACCTGCCAGAGCATCTAAAGAGGGCAAACTCATGTCACCCGAGTTTTTAAACAAGAGTTTACACAGACAGAGCCCCCTCTCCTCTGCCCCCCTAATCTTTATTGGTTCTCCGATAAGGACAGGGTGGGACAAGGGGAAAGAAAACACTTCATTGGCAAACCCCTCACCATGGAAATGCCCCAAAGAAATATCACGTGTGATTACTTTACAGGGAACCCATGGCAGACAGATCTTTTGCTTTCCGCACAGTTTGATTCATTTAAAGAAGCCAATTCAGTTGGTCCATTCTTTACAAAAGGTTTTCTGTACAGTTTGCTGCGTGGGATTGTACCGGTATGTTTATTTGTAAGCTACAAGGGACTGCCACCTTCAAAACGTCACCGGATGCGGTGACATTTCCATTGGCACACGATCTCCGGGGTGAGATCCGCTCCCCTATATAACCTTCACAGCTCCCTTTTGACATACCTAGTACGGCCTGGCCACTTTAGTATGTTGCAGGGGAAGTTCAGGCCGACGTGTAGGACAAATCGTCGTGGACGTCTACCCTAAAAAGGGTAACCCAGAAAGGCCGTTCTCTAAACCCGAAACCGGTAAGCCCATACCCTAAAAAAAAAAAAAAACCTAACTCCTAATCACCTACCTCAATACCAAAAACTGGCCAGCGGCTAAACAGCAGCAGCCAACTGTCCGAGGGCGGTGAAGGCCCTATCCGTGGGCCAACTACTCCACTTATGTTTCTGGCATCCATGCACCAGTTGCGTCATGCGACAGCCCCATGGGCGATCACGTGACACGGAAGTGCCGGCGGGAGCCAGGAACCCCAGCACTGTAAAAAGGTTGACATGCAATTACCGGATATCTTCAGTCTCGGCTCCGTAGCAGCTTTCGCAGCGTTCGGGGTCTAAGGAAGTTGGATCAAACACCGTCTCCTCTTCCGCTTTCCCTAGATCTGGAATGGAGTATGATGGAGATTAGCGGTGACGGTGCAGTCCCACCTAACATATGCCACCAAACGTCTGCCATTTACAAGCCCCACATTTGTTTTTTCATTTATTGTAGGGTCGTTACAGACACTATTGAATAACATCAAATGATAATTAATAAAATAGAGAGAGATGAGCTGGGGAGCTTCACAAATATAAGTAGCAATACACCCAAACCATGAGTGCCACGGTGCAGTGATGCAACGGGTTACCTTCTCCATGAGCGCAACTTCCCAGATAAAACTTAAAGCCAACTCAACATTTAATTCGTTATGTTACACAGTATGTGAAGCAGTGGGTCCCACTGAGCTGAACCGCACTGTTTTTCGCTCTGGAGACCCCCTGGTTCTTGAGATCTTGATATTTTTGGGCGCCAGTGTTCTGGTCCCCTTTTGGGAAATCCATATGGCTGCCACCCAAGCATCACTCCAATGGTCCAAAAGGAAGCTGTAGTGTCACCGCTTGATTGAGATTTACATTTAAATTGATTGAGATTTACATTGATTGAGATTTAGATTTACATTGATTGAGATTTAGATTTACATTTAGATTTAAATTGATTGAGATTTAGATTTACATTGATTGAGATTTAGATTTACATTGATTGAGATTTAGATTTACATTGATTGAGATTTAGATTTACATTTAGATTTACATTTAGATTTACATTTACATTTAGATTTACATTTAGATTTACATTTACATTTAGATTTACATTGATTGAGATTTAGATTTACATTGATTGAGATTTACATTGATTGAGATTTAGATTTACATTGATTGAGATTTACATTGATTGAGATTTAGATTTACATTGATTGAGATTTAGATTTACATTGATTGAGATTTAGATTTACATTGATTGAGATTTAGATTTACATTGATTGAGATTTAGATTTACATTGATTGAGATTTAGATTTACATTTAGATTTACATTGATTGAGATTTAGATTTAAATTGATTGAGATTTACATTTAGATTTACATTGATTGAGATTTAGATTTACATTGATTGAGATTTAGATTCACATTTAGATTTACATTGATTGAGATTTAGATTTACATTGATTGAGATTTAGATTTACATTTAGATTTACATTAATTGAGATTTAGATTTACATTTAGATTTAAATTGATAGAGATTTAGATTTACATTGATAGAGATTTAGATTTACATTGATTGAGATTTAGATTTACATTGATTGAGATTTAGATTTAAATTGATTGAGATTTACATTGATTGAGATTTAGATTTACATTGATTGAGATTTAGATTTACATTGATTGAGATTTAGATTTACATTGATTGAGATTTAGATTGATTGAGATTTAGATTTACATTGATTAAGATTTAGATTTACATTGATTGAGATTTAGATTTACATTGATTGAGATTTACATTGATTGAGATTGAGATTCACATTTAGATTTACATTGATTGAGATTTAGATTTACATTGATTGAGATTTAAATTGATTGAGATTTACATTGATTGAGATTTAGATTTACATTGATTGAGATTTAGATTTACATTGATTGAGATTTAGATTTACATTGATTGAGATTTAGATTTACATTGATTGAGATTTAGATTTACATTGATTGAGATTTAGATTTACATTTAGATTTACATTGATTGAGATTTAGATTTACATTGATTGAGATTTAGATTTACATTGATTGAGATTTAGATTTACATTGATTGAGATTTAGATTTACATTGATTAAGATTTAGATTTACATTGATTGAGATTTACATTGATTGAGATTTAGATTCACATTTAGATTTACATTGATTGAGATTTAGATTTACATTGATTGAGATTTAGATTTACATTTAGATTTACATTAATTGAGATTTAGATTTACATTTAGATTTAAATTGATTGAGATTTAGATTTACATTGATTGAGATTTAGATTTACATTGATTGAGATTTAGATTTACATTGATTGAGATTTAGATTTACATTGATTGAGATTTAGATTTACATTGATTGAGATTTACATTGATTGAGATTTAGATTTACATTGATTGAGATTTAGATTTACATTGAGATTTAGATTTACATTGATTGAGATTTAGATTTACATTGATTGAGATTTAGATTTACATTGATTGAGATTTACATTGATTGAGATTTAGATTTACATTGATTGAGATTTAGATTTACATTTAGATTTACATTGATTGAGATTTAGATTTACATTGATTGAGATTTACATTGATTGAGATTTAGATTTACATTGATTGAGATTTAGATTTACATTGGTTAAGATTTACATTGGTTGAGATTGAGATTTATTTACATTGATTGAGATTTAGATTTACATTGATTGAGATTTAGATTTACATTGGTTGAGATTTAGATTTACATTGATTGAGATTTAGATTTACATTGGTTGAGATTTAGATTTACATTGATTGAGATTTAGATTTACATTGATTGAGATTTAGATTTACATTGATTGAGATTTAGATTTACATTGATTGAGATTTAGATTTACATTGATTGAGATTTAGATTTACATTGGTTGAGATTTAGATTTACATTGGTTGAGATTTAGATTTACATTGATTGAGATTTAGATTTACATTGATTGAGATTTACATTGATTGAGATTTAGATTTACATTGATTGAAATTTAGATTTACATTGATTGAGATTTAGATTTACATTTAGATTTACATTGATTGAGATTTAGATTTACATTGATTGAGATTTACATTGATTGAGATTTTGATTTACATTGATTGAGATTTAGATTTACATTGATTGAGATTTAGATTTAAATTGATTGAGATTTACATTGATTTACATTGATTGAGATTTAGATTTACATTTAGATTTACATTGATTGAGATTTAGATTTACATTGATTGAGATTTAGATTTACATTGATTGAGATTTAGATTGACATTGATTGAGATTTAGATTTAAATTGATTGAGATTTAGATTTACATTGATTGAGATTTAGATTTACATTTAGATTTACATTGATTGAGATTTAGATTTAAATTGATTGAGATTTAGATTTACATTTAGATTTACATTGATTGAGATTTAGATTTACATTGATTGAGATTTAGATTCACATTTAGATTTACATTGATTGAGATTTAGATTTACATTGATTGAGATTTAGATTTACATTTAGATTTACATTAATTGAGATTTAGATTTACATTTAGATTTAAATTGATAGAGATTTAGATTTACATTGATAGAGATTTAGATTTACATTGATTGAGATTTAGATTTACATTGATTGAGATTTAGATTTACATTGATTGAGATTTACATTGATTGAGATTTAGATTTACATTGATTGAGATTTAGATTTACATTGATTGAGATTTATATTTACATTTAGATTTACATTGATTGAGATTTAGATTTACATTGATTGAGATTTAGATTTACATTGATTGAGATTTACATTGATTGAGATTTAGATTTACATTGATTAAGATTTAGATTTACATTGATTGAGATTTAGATTTACATTGATTGAGATTTACATTGATTGAGATTGAGATTTACATTGATTGAGATTTAGATTCACATTTAGATTTACATTGATTGAGATTTAGATTTACATTGATTGAGATTTAGATTTACATTGATTGAGATTTAGATTTACATTGATTGAGATTTAGATTTACATTGATTGAGATTTAGATTTACATTGATTGAGATTTACATTGATTGAGATTTAGATTTACATTGATTGAGATTTAGATTTACATTTAGATTTACATTGATTGAGATTTAGATTTACATTGATTGAGATTTAGATTTACATTGGTTGAGATTTAGATTTACATTGGTTGAGATTTAGATTTACATTGATTGAGATTTAGATTTACATTGGTTGAGATTTAGATTTACATTGATTGAGATTTAGATTTACATTGATTGAGATTTAGATTTACATTGGTTGAGATTTAGATTTACATTGGTTGAGATTTAGATTTACATTGATTGAGATTTAGATTTACATTGATTGAGATTTAGATTTACATTGATTGAGATTTACATTGATTTAGATTTACATTGGTTGAGATTTAGATTTACATTGATTGAAATTTAGATTTACATTGATTGAGATTTAGATTTACATTTAGATTTACATTGATTGAGATTTAGATTTACTTTGATTGAGATTGAGATTTACATTGATTGAGATTTACATTGATTGAGATTTAGATTTACATTGATTGAGATTTAGATTTACATTGATTGAGATTTAGATTGACATTGATTGAGATTTAGATTGACATTGATTGAGATTTAGATTGACATTGATTGAGATTTAGATTTAAATTGATTGAGATTTACATTGATTTACATTGATTGAGATTTACATTTACATTTAGATTTACATTGATTGAGATTTAGATTTACATTGATTGAGATTTACATTGATTGAGATTTAGATTTACATTGATTGAGATTTAGATTTAAATTGATTGAGATTTACATTGATTGAGATTTAGATTTACATTGATTGAGATTTACATTGATTGAGATTTAGATTTAAATTGATTGAGATTTACATTGATTTACATTGATTTACATTGATTTACATTGATTGAGATTTAGATTTACATTGATTGAGATTTAGATTTACATTTAGATTTACATTGATTGAGATTTAGATTTACAGTGATTAAGATTTAGATTTACATTGATTGAGATTTAGATTTACATTGATTGAGATTTAGATTTACTTTTAGATTTACATTGATTGAGATTTACATTGATTGAGATTTAGATTTAAATTGATTGAGATTTACATTGATTGAGATTTAGATTTACATTGATTGAGATTTAGATTTACATTGATTGAGATTTAGATTGACATTGATTGAGATTTAGATTGACATTGATTGAGATTTAGATTGACATTGATTGAGATTTAGATTTAAATTGATTGAGATTTACATTGATTTACATTGATTGAGATTTACATTTACATTTAGATTTACATTGATTGAGATTTAGATTTACATTGATTGAGATTTACATTGATTGAGATTTAGATTTACATTGATTGAGATTTAGATTTAAATTGATTGAGATTTACATTGATTGAGATTTAGATTTACATTGATTGAGATTTACATTGATTGAGATTTAGATTTAAATTGATTGAGATTTACATTGATTTACATTGATTTACATTGATTTACATTGATTGAGATTTAGATTTACATTGATTGAGATTTAGATTTACATTTAGATTTACATTGATTGAGATTTAGATTTACAGTGATTAAGATTTAGATTTACATTGATTGAGATTTAGATTTACATTGATTGAGATTTAGATTTACTTTTAGATTTACATTGATTGAGATTTACATTGATTGAGATTTAGATTTAAATTGATTGAGATTTACATTGATTGAGATTTAGATTTACATTGATTGAGATTTAGATTTACATTGATTGAGATTTAGATTTACATTGATTGAGATTTAGATTTACATTGATTGAGATTTAGATTTACATTGATTGAGATTTAGATTCACATTTAGATTTACATTGATTGAGATTTAGATTGACATTGAGATTTAGATTGACATTGAGATTTAAATTGATTGAGATTTAGATTTACATTGATTGAGATTTAGATTTACATTGATTGAAATTTAGATTTACATTGATTGAGATTTACAGTGATTGAGATTGAGATTTACATTGATTGAGATTTAGATTTACATTGATTGAGATTTAGATTTATTTACATTGATTGAGATTGAGATTTATTTACATTGATTGAGATTTAGATTTACATTGATTGAGATTTACATTGATTGAGATTTAGATTTACATTGATTGAGATTTAGATTTACATTGGTTGAGATTTAGATTTACATTGGTTGAGATTTAGATTTACATTGGTTGAGATTTAGATTTACATTGATTGAGATTTAGATTTACATTGGTTGAGATTTAGATTTACATTGATTGAGATTTAGATTTACATTGATTGAGATTTAGATTTACATTGATTGAGATTTAGATTCACATTTAGATTGACATTGATTGAGATTTAGATTTACATTTAGATTTACATTAATTGAGATTTAGATTTACATTTAGATTTAAATTGATAGGGATTTAGATTTACATTGATAGAGATTTAGATTTACATTGATTGAGATTTAGATTTACATTGATTGAGATTTAGATTTAAATTGATTGAGATTTAGATTTACATTGATTGAGATTTAGATTTACATTGATTGAGATTTAGATTTACATTGATTGAGATTTAGATTTACATTGATTGAGATTTAGATTTACATTTAGATTTACATTGATTGAGATTTAGATTTACATTGATTGAGATTTAGATTTACATTGATTGAGATTTAGATTTACATTGATTGAGATTTAGATTTACATTGATTGAGATTTAGATTTACATTGATTAAGATTTAGATTTACATTGATTGAGATTTAGATTTACATTGATTGAGATTTACATTGATTGAGATTGAGATTTACATTGATTGAGATTTAGATTCACATTTAGATTTACATTGATTGAGATTTAGATTTACATTGATTGAGATTGAGATTTACATTGATTGAGATTTAGATTCACATTTAGATTTACATTGATTGAGATTTAGATTTACATTGATTGAGATTTAGATTTACATTTAGATTTACATTAATTGAGATTTAGATTTACATTTAGATTTAAATTGATTGAGATTTAGATTTACATTGATTGAGATTTAGATTTACATTGATTGAGATTTAGATTTACATTGATTGAGATTTAGATTTACATTGATTGAGATTTACATTGATTGAGATTTAGATTTACATTGATTGAGATTTAGATTTACATTGATTGAGATTTAGATTTACATTGATTGAGATTTAGATTTACATTGATTGAGATTTACATTGATTGAGATTTAGATTTACATTGATTGAGATTTAGATTTACATTGAGATTTAGATTTACATTGATTGAGATTTAGATTTACATTGATTGAGATTTAGATTTACATTTAGATTTACATTGATTGAGATTTAGATTTACATTTAGATTTACATTGATTGAGATTTAGATTTACATTGATTGAGATTTACATTGATTGAGATTTAGATTTACATTGATTGAGATTTAGATTTACATTGGTTAAGATTTACATTGGTTGAGATTGAGATTTATTTACATTGATTGAGATTTAGATTTACATTGATTGAGATTTAGATTTACATTGGTTGAGATTTAGATTTACATTGATTGAGATTTAGATTTACATTGGTTGAGATTTAGATTTACATTGGTTGAGATTTAGATTTACATTGATTGAGATTTAGATTTACATTGGTTGAGATTTAGATTTACATTGATTGAGATTTAGATTTACATTGATTGAGATTTAGATTTACATTGATTGAGATTTAGATTTACATTGATTGAGATTTAGATTTACATTGATTGAGATTTAGATTTACATTGATTGAGATTTAGATTTACATTGGTTGAGATTTAGATTTACATTGGTTGAGATTTAGATTTACATTGGTTGAGATTTACATTGATTTAGATTTACATTGGTTGAGATTTAGATTTACATTGATTGAAATTTAGATTTACATTGATTGAGATTTATATTTACATTTAGATTTACATTGATTGAGATTTAGATTTACATTGATTGAGATTTAGATTTATATTTAGATTTACATTGATTGAGATTTAGATTTACATTGATTGAGATTTAGATTTACATTGATTGAGATTTACATTGATTGAGATTTAGATTTACATTTAGATTTACAGTGATTGAGATTTAGATTTACATTGATTGAGATTTAGATTGACATTGATTGAGATTTAGATTTACATTTAGATTTACATTGATTGAAATTTAGATTTACATTGATTGAGATTTAGATTTACATTTAGATTTACATTGATTGAGATTTAGATTTACATTGATTGAGATTTAGATTTACATTGATTGAGATTTAGATTTACATTTAGATTTACATTGATTGAGATTTAGATTTACATTGATTGAGATTTAGATTTACATTGATTGAGATTTACATTGATTGAGATTTAGATTTACATTTAGATTTACATTGATTGAGATTTAGATTTACATTGATTGAGATTTAGATTGACATTGATTGAGATTTAGATTTAAATTGATTGAGATTTACATTGGTTTACATTGATTGAGATTTACATTTACATTTAGATTTACATTGATTGAGATTTAGATTTACATTGATTGAGATTTAGATTTACATTGATTGAGATTTAGATTTACATTGATTGAGATTTAGATTTACATTGATTGAGATTTAGATTTACATTGATTGAGATTTAGATTTAAATTGATTGAGATTTACATTGATTGAGATTTAGATTTACATTTAGATTTACATTGATTGAGATTTAGATTTACATTGATTGAGATTTAGATTTAAATTGATTGAGATTTACATTGATTTACATTGATTTACATTGATTGAGATTTAGATTTACATTGATTGGGATTTACATTTACATTTAGATTTATATTGATTGAGATTTACATTGATTGAGATTTAGATTTACATTTAGATTTACATTGATTGAGATTGAGATTTACAGTGATTAAGATTTAGATTTACATTGATTGAGATTTAGATTTACATTGATTGAGATTTAGATTTACTTTTAGATTTACATTGATTGAGATTTAGATTTAAATTGATTGAGATTTACATTGATTGAGATTTAGATTTACATTGATTGAGATTTAGATTTACATTGATTGAGATTTAGATTTACATTGATTGAGATTTAGATTTACATTGATTGAGATTTAGATTTACATTGATTGAGATTTAGATTTACATTGATTGAGATTTAGATTGATTGAGATTTAGATTTACATTGATTAAGATTTAGATTTACATTGATTGAGATTTAGATTTACATTGATTGAGATTTACATTGATTGAGATTGAGATTTACATTGATTGAGATTTAGATTCACATTTAGATTTACATTGATTGAGATTTAGATTTACATTTAGATTTACATTAATTGAGATTTAGATTTACATTTAGATTTAAATTGATTGAGATTTAGATTTACATTGATTGAGATTTAGATTTACATTGATAGAGATTTAGATTTACATTGATTGAGATTTACATTGATTGAGATTTAGATTTAAATTGATCGAGATTTAGATTTACATTGATTTAGATTTACATTGATTGAGATTTAGATTTACATTTAGATTTACATTGATTGAGATTTAGATTTACATTGATCGAGATTTAGATTTACATTGATTTAGATTTACATTGATTGAGATTTAGATTTACATTTAGATTTACATTGATTGAGATTTAGATTTACATTGATTGAGATTTAGATTTACATTGATTGAGATTTAGATTTACATTGATTGAGATTTAGATTTACATTGATTGAGATTTACATTGATTGAGATTTAGATTTACATTGATTGAGATTTAGATTTAAATTGATTGAGATTTACATTGATTTACATTGATTGAGATTTAGATTTACATTTAGATTTACATTGATTGAGATTTAGATTTACATTGATTGAGATTTAGATTGACATTGATTGAGATTTAGATTTAAATTGATTGAGATTTACATTGATTTACATTGATTGAGATTTACATTTACATTTAGATTTACATTGATTGAGATTTAGATTTACATTGATTGAGATTTAGATTTACATTGATTGAGATTTACATTGATTGAGATTTAGATTTACATTGATTGAGATTTAGATTTACATTGATTGAGATTTAGATTTAAATTGATTGAGACTTACATTGATTGAGATTTAGATTTACATTTAGATTTACATTGATTGAGATTTAGATTTACATTGATTGAGATTTACATTGATTGAGATTTAGATTTAAATTGATTGAGATTTACAATGATTTACATTGATTTACATTGATTTACATTGATTTACATTGATTGAGATTTAGATTTACATTGATTGGGATTTACATTTACATTTAGATTTATATTGATTGAGATTTACATTGATTGAGATTTAGATTTACATTGATTGAGATTTAGATTTACATTTAGATTTACATTGATTGAGATTGAGATTTACAGTGATTAAGATTTAGATTTACATTGATTGAGATTTAGATTTACATTGATTGAGATTTAGATTTACTTTTAGATTTACATTGATTGAGATTTACATTGATTGAGATTTAGATTTAAATTGATTGAGATTTACATTGATTGAGATTTAGATTTACATTGATTGAGATTTAGATTTACATTGATTGAGATTTAGATTTACATTGATTGAGATTTAGATTTACATTGATTGAGATTTAGATTTAAATTGATTGAGATTTAGATTTACATTGATTGAGATTTAGATTGACATTGATTGAGATTTAGATTGACATTGATTGAGATTTAGATTTACATTGATTGAGATTTAGATTTACATTTAGATTTACATTGATTGAGATTTAGATTTACATTGATTGAGATTTAGATTTACATTGATTGAGATTTAGATTTACATTGATTGAGATTTAGATTTACATTGATTGAGATTTAGATTTACATTGATTAAGATTTAGATTTACATTGATTGAGATTTAGATTTACATTGATTGAGATTTACATTGATTGAGATTGAGATTTACATTGATTGAGATTTAGATTCACATTTAGATTTACATTGATTGAGATTTAGATTTACATTGATTGAGATTTACATTGATTGAGATTTAGATTTACATTGATTGAGATTTAGATTTACATTGATTGAGATTTAGATTTACATTGATTGAGATTTAGATTTACATTGATTGAGATTTAGATTTACATTGATTGAGATTTAGATTTACATTGATTGAGATTTACATTGATTGAGATTTAGATTTACATTGATTGAGATTTAGATTTACATTGATTGAGATTTAGATTTAAATTGATTGAGATTTACATTGATTGAGATTTAGATTTAAATTGATTGAGATTTAGATTTACATTGATTGAGATTTAGATTGACATTGATTGAGATTTAGATTGACATTGATTGAGATTTAGATTTACATTGATTGAGATTTAGATTTACATTTAGATTTACATTGATTGAGATTTAGATTTACATTGATTGAGATTTAGATTTACATTGATTGAGATTTAGATTTACATTGATTGAGATTTAGATTTACATTGATTGAGATTTAGATTTACATTGATTAAGATTTAGATTTACATTGATTGAGATTTAGATTTACATTGATTGAGATTTACATTGATTGAGATTGAGATTTACATTGATTGAGATTTAGATTCACATTTAGATTTACATTGATTGAGATTTAGATTTACATTGATTGAGATTGAGATTTACATTGATTGAGATTTAGATTCACATTTAGATTTACATTGATTGAGATTTAGATTTACATTGATTGAGATTTAGATTTACATTTAGATTTACATTAATTGAGATTTAGATTTACATTTAGATTTAAATTGATTGAGATTTAGATTTACATTGATTGAGATTTAGATTTACATTGATTGAGATTTAGATTTACATTGATTGAGATTTAGATTTACATTGATTGAGATTTACATTGATTGAGATTTAGATTTACATTGATTGAGATTTAGATTTACATTGATTGAGATTTAGATTTACATTGATTGAGATTTAGATTTACATTGATTGAGATTTACATTGATTGAGATTTAGATTTACATTGATTGAGATTTAGATTTACATTGATTGAGATTTAGATTTACATTGGTTGAGATTTAGATTTACATTGGTTGAGATTTAGATTTACATTGATTGAGATTTAGATTTACATTGGTTGAGATTTAGATTTACATTGATTGAGATTTAGATTTACATTGATTGAGATTTAGATTTACATTGATTGAGATTTAGATTTACATTGATTGAGATTTAGATTTACATTGATTGAGATTTAGATTTACATTGGTTGAGATTTAGATTTACATTGGTTGAGATTTAGATTTACATTGGTTGAGATTTACATTGATTTAGATTTACATTGGTTGAGATTTAGATTTACATTGATTGAAATTTAGATTTACATTGATTGAGATTTAGATTTACATTTAGATTTACATTGATTGAGATTTAGATTTACATTGATTGAGATTTAGATTTACATTGATTGAGATTTAGATTTATATTTAGATTTACATTGATTGAGATTTAGATTTACATTGATTGAGATTTAGATTTACATTGATTGAGATTTACATTGATTGAGATTTAGATTTACATTTAGATTTACAGTGATTGAGATTTAGATTTACATTGATTGAGATTTAGATTGACATTGATTGAGATTTAGATTTACATTTAGATTTACATTGATTGAAATTTAGATTTACATTGATTGAGATTTAGATTTACATTTAGATTTACATTGATTGAGATTTAGATTTACATTGATTGAGATTTAGATTTACATTTAGATTTACAGTGATTGAGATTTAGATTTACATTGATTGAGATTTAGATTTACATTGATTGAGATTTACATTGATTGAGATTTAGATTTACATTTAGATTTACATTGATTGAGATTTAGATTTACATTGATTGAGATTTAGATTGACATTGATTGAGATTTAGATTTAAATTGATTGAGATTTACATTGGTTTACATTGATTGAGATTTACATTTACATTTAGATTTACATTGATTGAGATTTAGATTTACATTGATTGAGATTTAGATTTACATTGATTGAGATTTACATTGATTGAGATTTAGATTTACATTGATTGAGATTTAGATTTACATTGATTGAGATTTAGATTTACATTGATTGAGATTTAGATTTAAATTGATTGAGATTTACATTGATTGAGATTTAGATTTACATTTAGATTTACATTGATTGAGATTTAGATTTACATTGATTGAGATTTAGATTTAAATTGATTGAGATTTACATTGATTTACATTGATTGAGATTTAGATTTACATTGATTGGGATTTACATTTACATTTAGATTTATATTGATTGAGATTTACATTGATTGAGATTTAGATTTACATTTAGATTTACATTGATTGAGATTGAGATTTACAGTGATTAAGATTTAGATTTACATTGATTGAGATTTAGATTTACATTGATTGAGATTTAGATTTACTTTTAGATTTACATTGATTGAGATTTAGATTTAAATTGATTGAGATTTACATTGATTGAGATTTAGATTTACATTGATTGAGATTTAGATTTACATTGATTGAGATTTAGATTTACATTGATTGAGATTTAGATTTACATTGATTGAGATTTAGATTTACATTGATTGAGATTTAGATTTACATTGATTGAGATTTAGATTCACATTGATTGAGATTTAGATTGACATTGAGATTTAAATTGATTGAGATTTAGATTTACATTGATTGAGATTTAGATTTACATTGATTGAAATTTAGATTTACATTGATTGAGATTTACAGTGATTGAGATTGAGATTTACATTGATTGAGATTTAGATTTACATTGATTGAGATTTAGATGTATTTACATTGATTGAGATTGAGATTTACATTGATTGAGATTTAGATTTACATTGATTGAGATTTACATTGATTGAGATTTAGATTTACATTGATTGAGATTTAGATTTACATTGGTTGAGATTTAGATTTACATTGGTTGAGATTTAGATTTACATTGATTGAGATTTAGATTTACATTGGTTGAGATTTAGATTTACATTGATTGAGATTTAGATTTACATTGATTGAGATTTAGATTTACATTGATTGAGATTTAGATTTACATTGATTGAGATTTACATTGATTGAGATTTAGATTTACATTGATTGAGATTTAGATTTACATTTAGATTTACATTAATTGAGATTTAGATTTACATTTAGATTTAAATTGATAGAGATTTAGATTTACATTGATAGAGATTTAGATTTACATTGATTGAGATTTAGATTTACATTGATTGAGATTTAGATTTACATTGATTGAGATTTAGATTTAAATTGATTGAGATTTACATTGATTGAGATTTAGATTTACATTGATTGAGATTTAGATTTACATTGATTGAGATTTAGATTTACATTGATTGAGATTTAGATTTACATTGATTGAGATTTAGATTTACATTTAGATTTACATTGATTGAGATTTAGATTTACATTGATTGAGATTTAGATTTACATTGATTGAGATTTAGATTGATTGAGATTTAGATTTACATTGATTAAGATTTAGATTTACATTGATTGAGATTTAGATTTACATTGATTGAGATTTACATTGATTGAGATTGAGATTTACATTGATTGAGATTTAGATTCACATTTAGATTTACATTGATTGAGATTTAGATTTACATTTAGATTTACATTAATTGAGATTTAGATTTACATTTAGATTTAAATTGATTGAGATTTAGATTTACATTGATTGAGATTTAGATTTACATTGATGGAGATTTAGATTTACATTGATTGAGATTTACATTGATTGAGATTTAGATTTACATTGATTGAGATTTAGATTTACATTTAGATTTACATTGATTGAGATTTAGATTTACATTGATTGAGATTTAGATTTACATTGATTGAGATTTAGATTTACATTGATTGAGATTTAGATTTACATTGAGATTTAGATTTACATTGATTGAGATTTAGATTTACATTGATTGAGATTTACATTGATTGAGATTTAGATTTACATTGATTGAGATTTAGATTTACATTGATTGAGATTTAGATTTACATTGATTGAGATTTAGATTTACATTGATTGAGATTTAGATTTACATTGATTGAGATTTAGATTTACATTGATTGAGATTTAGATTTACATTTAGATTTACATTGATTGAGATTTAGATTTACATTGATTAAGATTTACATTGATTGAGATTTAGATTTACATTGATTGAGATTTAGATTTACATTGATTGAGATTTAGATTTACATTGGTTAAGATTTACATTGGTTGAGATTGAGATTTATTTACATTGATTGAGATTTAGATTTACATTGATTGAGATTTAGATTTACATTGGTTGAGATTTAGATTTACATTGATTGAGATTTAGATTTACATTGGTTGAGATTTAGATTTACATTGATTGAGATTTAGATTTACATTGATTGAGATTTAGATTTACATTGATTGAGATTTAGATTTACATTGATTGAGATTTACATTGATTGAGATTTAGATTTACATTGATTGAGATTTAGATTTAAATTGATTGAGATTTACATTGATTTACATTGATTGAGATTTAGATTTACATTTAGATTTACATTGATTGAGATTTAGATTTACATTGATTGAGATTTAGATTTACATTGATTGAGATTTAGATTGACATTGATTGAGATTTAGATTGACATTGATTGAGATTTAGATTTAAATTGATTGAGATTTACATTGATTTACATTGATTGAGATTTACATTTACATTTAGATTTACATTGATTGAGATTTAGATTTACATTGATTGAGATTTAGATTTACATTGATTGAGATTTAGATTTACATTGATTGAGATTTAGATTTACATTGATTGAGATTTAGATTTACATTGATTGAGATTTAGATTTACATTTAGATTTACATTGATTGAGATTTAGATTTACATTGATTGAGATTTAGATTTACATTGATTGAGATTTAGATTTACATTGATTGAGATTTAGATTGATTGAGATTTAGATTTACATTGATTAAGATTTAGATTTACATTGATTGAGATTTAGATTTACATTGATTGAGATTTACATTGATTGAGATTGAGATTTACATTGATTGAGATTTAGATTCACATTTAGATTTACATTGATTGAGATTTAGATTTACATTTAGATTTACATTAATTGAGATTTAGATTTACATTTAGATTTAAATTGATTGAGATTTAGATTTACATTGATTGAGATTTAGATTTACATTGATGGAGATTTAGATTTACATTGATTGAGATTTAGATTTACATTGATTGAGATTTAGATTTACATTTAGATTTACATTGATTGAGATTTAGATTTACATTGATTGAGATTTAGATTTACATTGATTGAGATTTAGATTTACATTGATTGAGATTTAGATTTACATTGAGATTTAGATTTACATTGATTGAGATTTAGATTTACATTGATTGAGATTTACATTGATTGAGATTTAGATTTACATTGATTGAGATTTAGATTTACATTGATTGAGATTTAGATTTACATTGATTGAGATTTAGATTTACATTGATTGAGATTTAGATTTACATTGATTGAGATTTAGATTTACATTGATTGAGATTTAGATTTACATTGATTGAGATTTAGATTTACATTTAGATTTACATTGATTGAGATTTAGATTTACATTGATTAAGATTTACATTGATTGAGATTTAGATTTACATTGATTGAGATTTAGATTTACATTGATTGAGATTTAGATTTACATTGGTTAAGATTTACATTGGTTGAGATTGAGATTTATTTACATTGATTGAGATTTAGATTTACATTGATTGAGATTTAGATTTACATTGGTTGAGATTTAGATTTACATTGATTGAGATTTAGATTTACATTGGTTGAGATTTAGATTTACATTGATTGAGATTTAGATTTACATTGATTGAGATTTAGATTTACATTGATTGAGATTTAGATTTACATTGATTGAGATTTACATTGATTGAGATTTAGATTTACATTGATTGAGATTTAGATTTAAATTGATTGAGATTTACATTGATTTACATTGATTGAGATTTAGATTTACATTTAGATTTACATTGATTGAGATTTAGATTTACATTGATTGAGATTTAGATTGACATTGATTGAGATTTAGATTGACATTGATTGAGATTTAGATTGACATTGATTGAGATTTAGATTTAAATTGATTGAGATTTACATTGATTTACATTGATTGAGATTTACATTTACATTTAGATTTACATTGATTGAGATTTAGATTTACATTGATTGAGATTTAGATTTACATTGATTGAGATTTACATTGATTGAGATTTAGATTTACATTGATTGAGATTTAGATTTACATTGATTGAGATTTAGATTTAAATTGATTGAGACTTACATTGATTGAGATTTAGATTTACATTTAGATTTACATTGATTGAGATTTAGATTTACATTGATTGAGATTTAGATTTAAATTGATTGAGATTTACATTGATTTACATTGATTTACATTGATTGAGATTTAGATTTACATTGATTGGGATTTACATTTACATTTAGATTTATATTGATTGAGATTTACATTGATTGAGATTTAGATTTACATTGATTGAGATTTAGATTTACATTTAGATTTACATTGATTGAGATTGAGATTTACAGTGATTAAGATTTAGATTTACATTGATTGAGATTTAGATTTACATTGATTGAGATTTAGATTTACTTTTAGATTTACATTGATTGAGATTTACATTGATTGAGATTTAGATTTAAATTGATTGAGATTTAAATTGATTGAGATTTACATTGATTGAGATTTAGATTTACATTGATTGAGATTTAGATTTACATTGATTGAGATTTAGATTTACATTGATTGAGATTTAGATTTACATTGATTGAGATTTAGATTTACATTGATTGAGATTTAGATTCACATTTAGATTTACATTGATTGAGATTTAGATTGACATTGAGATTTAAATTTACATTGATTGAGATTTAGATTTACATTGATTGAGATTTAGATTTACATTGATTGAGATTTAGATTTATTTACATTGATTGAGATTGAGATTTATTTACATTGATTGAGATTGAGATTTACATTGATTGATATTTAGATTTACATTGATTGAGATTTACATTGATTGAGTTTTAGATTTACATTGATTGAGATTTAGATTTACATTGGTTGATGTTTAGATTTACATTGGTTGAGATTTAGATTTACATTGATTGAGATTTAGATTTACATTGGTTGAGATTTAGATTTACATTGGTTGAGATTTAGATTTACATTGGTTGAGATTTAGATTTACATTGATTGAGATTTAGATTTACATTGATTGAGATTTAGATTTACATTGATTGAGATTTAGATTTACATTGGTTGAGATTTAGATTTACATTGGTTGAGATTTAGATTTACATTGGTTGAGATTTACATTGATTGAGATTTACATTGATTGAGATTGAGATTTACATTGATTGAGATTGAGATTTACATTGCTTTAGATTTAGATTTACATTGATTGAGATTGAGATTTACATTGATTGAGATTGAGATTGAGATTTACATTGATTGAGATTGAGATTTACATTACATAGTTACATAGTAGATGAGGTTGAAAAAAGACGTACGTCCATCAAGTTCAACCTATGCTAAATTTAGACAACAGATACTTTATTCTATATCTATACTTACTTATTGATCCAGAGGAAGGCAAACAAAAAAACCCATTAAGGGGAAAAATTAATTCCTTCCTGACTCCAAGAATTGGCAATCGGATTAATCCCTGGATCAACATCCTTCCCATGTATACTTATTTGGTATATCCCTGTATACCTTTCCCATCTAAAAAGATGTCCAACCTTTTTTTGAACAAATCTATTGTATCTGCCATCACAGTCTCCATGGGTAATGAATTCCACATTTTAACTGCCCTTACTGTAAAGAACCCTTTCCTTTATTGCTGGTGAAATTTCCTTTCCTCCAACCTTAAGGGATGGCCCCGAGTCCTTTGTACTGCCCGTGGGATGAATAGTTCTTTTGAAAGCACCTTGTATTGTCCCTGAATATATTTGTATATAGTTATCATATCCCCTCTTAGACGCTTCTTTTCTAATGTAAATAAGTCTAATTTAGCTAGCCTCTCCTCATAAGTTAGAATATCCATCCCCTTTATTAATTTAGTGGCTCTCTTGACAGTGGACAGGAAGGGGGGGGCAGTGGACAGGAAGGGGGGGCAGTGGAGAGGAGGGGGAGGGGACAGCGGACAGGAGGGGGAGGGGACAGCGGACAGGAGGGGGAGGGGACAGCGGACAGGAGGGGGGGGGGGGGACAGTGGACAGGAGGGGGGGGGGGGGGGACAGTGGACAGGAGGGGGGGGGACAGTGGACAGGAGGGGGGGGGACAGTGGACAGGAGGGGGGGGACAGTGGACAGGAGGGGGGGGACAGTGGACAGGAGGGGGGGGACAGTGGACAGGAGGGGGGGGACAGTGGACAGGAGGGGAGGGACAGTGGACAGGAGGGGAGGGACAGTGGACAGGAGGGGAGGGACAGTGGACAGGAGGGGGGGGGACAGTGGACAGGAGGGGGGGGACAGTGGACAGGAGGGGGGGGGACAGTGGACAGGAGGGGGGGGACAGTGGACAGGAGGGGGGGACAGTGGACAGGAGGGGGGGGGGGACAGTGGACAGGAGGGGGGGACAGTGGCCAGGAGGGGGGGACAGTCGACAGGAAGGGGGACAGTCGACAGGAGGGGGGGACAGTGGACAGGAGGGGGGGGGGGACAGTGGAAAGGAGGGGGGGGGGGACAGTGGACAGGAGGTGGGGACAGTGGACAGGAGGGGGGGTGGGTTGCTTAAAATTTCCGGGTCCCTCCTCTCCACTCCCCCTGTATGTTTCTCCGCTCCCCCCTCTCTTTACGCTCCTGACCACCCCCTGTAGCTCCGGTCCCCACCCTACAGTGCCTGAAACACACACAGTGTCACACACACACACAGTGTCACACACACACACAGTGTCACACACACACACAGTGTCACACACACACACAGTGTCACACACACACACAGTGTCACACACACACACAGTGTCACACACACACACAGTGTCACACACACACACACACACACACACACACACACACACACACACACACAGTGTGTCACACACACACACACACACACACACAGTGTCACACACACACAGTGTCACACACACACAGTGTCACACACACACAGTGTCACACACACACAGTGTCACACACACACACAGTGTCACACACACAAACACACACACACAGTATCACACACACACAGTGTCACGCACACACACACACCGTGTCACACACAGTGTCTCACACACAAACACACACAGTGACACTGACACACAGTGACACACAGTGACACACAGTGACACACAGTGACACACAGTGACACACAGTGACACACAGTGACACACAGTGACACACAGTGACACACACTGACACACACAGTGAAACAGTGACACACACACGTCACCTCTCGTTCCGGCCGCCGCCATCTTTGTTACTCCGCGAGGGAGGAAGGGGGTCCTTCCGTGCGCCGCCATCTTAGGACACTTTCAGAAATATATAGTAAGATATATATATATAAATAAATATAAATATATATAAAAATCTAAATAAATAAATATATCTATATAAATAAATCTATATAAAAAAATATATATTTATATATTTTTTCTCCCACACATGTAGGATATTGCTTAAACTGCTGCTTTAAACTGAAAGGCGACCATTACGCAAACCCAGGGTAGCAGGGTCTTTGCTGATCGCTCACGTGAGAACTAATCGATCAGCAGCTTAGGTAATTAGCGGTTATTTAAAAAGTAATGAAATGCTGCATAAAATCTAAAAAAATATATATATTTTTGTTTTATAAAGTGCCGCCAGTAAGGCTGCTTGAGAAATGACATTGTAGTGACTAAAGTAATGCAGTTGTCCGGATCATACAGTGTACGTTACAAAGCAATAACTAAGCAATCCTCAAATAGTATTTGCATTTGACTGTGGAAATCCTTCTCCCTTGTTCAGAATATTTTGCCCCAAAAAGAAAGCAGGGGGGGTGCAGTACATAGTATGTAAATAGGAGCATATTTCCCTCTCCAGGAGAAACCCCCATGATCCGTAGTAATGCAATTAAGTTTTCATTAAAGAATTATTCAATGTTTTAATGGTGCAATCCCACATAGCCGTCCCAAACAATAAAAAATACATTTGTAAAAATGTCTAATGAATTGGCGTCCATAATATAATCTAAACGGCCCAGTAGCAAAGATGTCTTATTTGTGTTCCTTTGGAATTTGAATACAAATTGCATTTCTTAGGCGTCTCTGAATTGGGTGGGGAGATGTTGGTAGGTCTTATTTACCCTTAGATCACCCCGACTTCAGAGTCAATAAAAGATAAGGGAGTTAGATGGGGCCCTGGCTGTGCAAAAGGAGTGTGCAGACACCCAGTGACATCACACAAAAGGAGCTGCCGGAGGAAATCAAACCCTTCAAGTCTCCGCTCAGCGTGTTTACAAACCAACTTAAAAACATGAATAGGTTTCAGATGTGTGAAAATGGCATCAATTACTCAGGTGGGAGCCATTAACCATTTCACTGCCATTAGTACACTGTGCCCCTAGGATGTACTGACCCTTTAACCATGTCACTGCCATTAGTACACTTTGCCCC
>NW_027457139.1:7500-35000 GCF_040206685.1 Ascaphus truei | reverse complement strand
TTTCCAGTGGGAGTTTGTACGGAAAACCATAAACCAGTATTTCTTGTGATCTGTATCCATACTGGTAACCACTTTGCTCTCTCCGTTTCCAGGTGAGTTTATGGCTTGACCAGGAAAACAAAAACGGGATGGCCCCCACTTCCGCTTTGCTCAGGCTGCACCGTGGGGGCGTCAGCCCGAACTCTCCCTACAAAACGAGGACTAAGTCACGACAACCCTCTGGTGTGCCAGGGCCTGTGCCGGATGTCACAAGGGCTTTGTGAAGGGACGAGGGGTTCAGGGCCACATGGTCGCTGTAGAAGCCACAAGGCATTTTAGTAATAAGTATCTGTATCCTCCTAGAAAGAAAAAAGCATAGAACCGGCCTGGACCCGCCGTTTCAGTAAGTGGTGAGAATGGATCTGATTTGCTAAATGTTTCTATGATGAATGTTCCCAGAGAAATTATTTTGTTACTTGTTTTGGCTCAAAAAGTAAGGCCATATCCCAATTAATGAAGACAGTAATTGAATATTTTCATGTAATGGTGTGTTTGTATATCAAGGAAGCACGAAAGGACATTTACCAAGCAGTGCTATGTCATAAGACCCCTTCTGGTGCCGGAAGAAATGTTACCGCCTATTCAAACCCCTCCCAAGTGTCTCCAAACTAAAAACAAATTGAGTTAAAAATATTTCCAGGTATTGGATTCTGGCAAGAAAAATGCAATCACCCCGGTGCGACCTCAAACATAATTTGATCATAGGAGACACTGCCCCTTTAAGAGGAAAAGGGCAAACACATGGCAAAGCGATCTTCTGAGGAACAAGGCGTGCCCCAAAACTCAAGGGATGGGAAGTGAAGGAGCGGTCTCGCATCCTATTTACAATGACAGATCTGCCTTTTATCAAGCCGACACATTTTAAAGAGACAATCCTTCCTAGGGCCAAAGTGTACTGATGGCAGTGACATGTTTAAGGGGTCACATCTGGGTGATGCTTTTTTTCCTCTGGCTGTGTTTGCACCTTTAAACTGCAAGTCACATTCTGTCCATTAAAACCTCCATTGACGTCCACAGCAAACACCAATACCGCTATAATAAATGCGAATATTAACTTATCGTAATTTTTACTACCGCGGTATTACATCATATCGGTATATTGCCCAACTGTACAGTTTACAGAGTGAATGAATGTCGAGATCTCCTTCGATATGAATCCAAAAGCACATGATCAACATTGAAATATATTTACCTTGGCTGGCGTCGACACTGGTGCCATCAAGTGGGTTTACGATGCCCGGATAATCCCTCCCAAAGGAAAGATGTTTGATGTGATGCGTCATATTTATCTGAAAGAACACATTTAGTATTAATATACGGCACTCCTGATATGCCATGTAAAATACAGAAGGGTATAACACCACGACTCAAACTGGCGCCTGGCGCGGGACCTTCATGTGGCCCATGGACTTGCTAATTTCATACCAGTTACTTAGTGTTTTTCACACCGAAACTCACTTGTAAGTTAAGGTAAAGTAAATATATATGGTACAGATGTTATGTAGATGCATCTAAAATGACATTGAAATAACCCTTGTCGCCCATTTACTGATCTGACCTCTTTGGAGAACTAGTAGAAGACCCCTGGTATACACCTTCAACATGAAGCAAGACCTGCCCAGACAGAGCTTACAAATCGAAGCAATGTGAGGCAATGTGAGGCGACATGTCAAGCCAACGCCCTGCTTAACAGGATTTGCAGGTGTGAAGGCACATTGTAATGTAACACTTTTCTATCAAATCTGGTCCGTAGAGATGTGCGAAAACTTTGCATGAGGTCAGGAACCAAGCAAAACGTACCCTGGAGTTGTGAATATAACCGCGGCTGAGTCACAGCTCGAACGCGATGCTCCAAGCAATAAGTCAATGGCCCAGATACACAAAAGGGTGCCAAGCTTTAGCACGGCCATACTCCTAACGATATGAATGGGAGCGGAGGCGTGCTAAAGATCAGCACCAGTGTGTGGATCTGGGCCAATGTGCACTATAACTGTTTAATATGCTAATAACTCTACAATCACGTAATGCAGAGACTATAAATACGGAAACAAGGGTTCGCTCACAGAGTGGTGGTATTTCGCTGAAAGCCCCCAAATCTAAGGCAAATTTCCCGATATTAGCATGGTGATGCTTGGTGAAATATTTAGCAGGGAATTTAATTTTGGAAAACAGTTAACATTTCTCCAACACATTTTGGACCATTTCCTACATCGCTGATCCACAGGGCAATGGTTTCGCTCTGGTACCAAACTAACGCATAGGTGGTCCACTTCAGCCCTCAAAGGCCACCAACAGGCTAGGTTTTCAGGATATCCCTGCTTCAGCACAGGTCGCGCAATCAGTGGCTTAATCAGAATGGCGAAAAAAGAGAGATCCAGCGCTCCACGGATTTCAAGATAAATGAATTTATTGTGCCACACGACGTTTCGACCAACAGGTCTTTTTCAAGTGATTAGGCCTAATCGAAACGTCGTGTGGCACAATAAATTCATTTATCTTGAAATCCGTGGAGCGCTGGATCTCTCTTTTTTCCTCAGTGTACATTGGAATTTGCCTGGCAGGTACTTCCTATAACCAGCAGCACCGGTAAACTGTATGTATTTATTATATTGTTGTGTGCAGCCAAAACCCCTTTACATTGGTACTTAGTCAGAATGGCAGCAGCACCTGTGCTGAAGCAGGAATATCCTTATAACCTAACCCACGGGTGCGCAAACTTTCTGCGCTACGCCCTCTGCCTGCTCAGCCCTAGTGCTCGCGCGCCCCCCCCATACCTAACAATTGGCGTCAAATTACGCCGCGGGGTCATGTGATGTTATGTCAACCTGCGGCGTCATTTTATGCCACGGCAACGCATCGCCCAAAGTCAAGGTAAATAAGTTAGAGGCCACGCGCGCTTCCTGGCATTAAATTTAAATGCTTTGGGGGGGAAGCGCGGGGCCTCTATAACCGACGTGCCCCCCCCCCCCCCAAATAAATCTTGTGCCCCCAGTTTGCGCCCCCCTGACCTAACCTGTTGGTGGCCCTTGAAGACTGGAGTTAGCCACTCCTGGTCTAATAATGCTATTTCTGATCATACTCACATTGTCAAGTCCAAAGCTCTGCAGATCGTGAACTGTCGATAGAAAAGAAAAAGATATATACAGATCTTCATAAAGCACAATTGCATTAACCGCTTACATACAAGAGGCGCCTGTAACGTACAAGTGACCAACTGCCTCTCAGACGGTGGAGAATAAAGCCAGATAAAGCAATTTTGTGATTCCCTCCGGTTGCTCCCTTCGGTCTGATGTCACCATGTGTTCAACAAGAGTTTGCACAGGCAGAGCCCTCCCCGGCCCCCTATCTTTATTGGGTCTCTAATAAGGACAGTGTGAGCCAAGGGGAAAGAAAACACTATATTAACAAACATTGCCCCATTCACCGCCCTAAACAAATGTAATGGATAAATGTTATTTATGCAAGAAACCCCAACCCTCTCTAATAGCGCGTCTGAGATCAGATGCACTGTAAGGAACCCCCAACCCTCTCTAATAGCGCGTCTGAGATCAGATGCATTGTAAGGAACCCCAACCCTCTCTAATAGCGCGTCTGAGATCAGATGCACTGTAAGGAACCCCCAGCCCTCTCTAATAGCGCGTCTGAGATCAGATGCATTGTAAGGAACCCCAACCCTCTCTAATAGCGCGTCTGAGATCAGATGCATTGTAAGGAACCCCAACCCTCTCTAATAGCGCGTCTGAGATCAGATGCACTGTAAGGAACCCCAACCCTCTCTAATAGCGCGTCTGAGATCAGATGCACTGTAAGGAACCCCCAGCCCTCTCTAATAGCGCGTCTGAGATCAGATGCACTGTAAGGAACCCCCAGCCCTCTCTAATAGCGCGTCTGAGATCAGATGCATTGTAAGGAACCCCAACCCTCTCTAATAGCGCGTCTGAGATCAGATGCACTGTAAGGAACCCCAACCCTCTCTAATAGCGCGTCTGAGATCAGATACATTGGAAATTCTTCTGTATTTAGTACAATTTTCAAGACCATAAAATTGCAAGGAACCATTAGGGCTGCGATTCCAGTGCGTTCTACCGGGCCCAGTACATGCGTCGGTGCGCATTTAGCAGCCGCGCTGTACTGCAAGTTCACACATACAATTTTTTTGTATGTGGAACTTGCGACGGAGACGTGGCCACGCCCCCGCCAGCGGTTCATCCAATGAGGGCAGACCAGCCACGTGAGGTCATGGTGATGGCCACGCCCCCGCAAAAAGCCCACCACGCCCCCTCCCGTCACAAACGCTCCCTCTCTCCCAGGGCCGCGATCTGCGGTGAAGCGCTGTGCACACGCCCTCGGGCGTGCGTGCTACAGAACGCACTGGGACCGCAGCCTTAGGGATGCCCAGGGAACCCAAGGGGCCCCTAGGAACCCTGGTTGAAAAACACTAACCTATGCAGTGGAGGAAATACAAAGCATAAAGTATAACATTGGTAGTGAAGGTACCTGATGAAAGGGTCACCTTAACAAGGATGCATGTTTGGCCAAACAATTGAACTAAATGACCCATATTTGGAATAAAAAAAAATAATGTATCAAGTAATGTCATATTGGACATTCTATATTGGGGCTTCTATGCACTGTTCTGAGAGTAACCCTTCTGCATTGAGGACGCTAATGATCATAAAAGCGGTAGCGGAGGTGGGCGATCATAATGCGACGAAGAGCAGCGTCCTCAAAATTCATAGGGGTGACAATTGGCAAACCGTGCAGAGAAGCGGCAGCAGAAGAGAAGGGCGGTGTGTGTGTGTGTGTGTGTGTGTGTGTGTGTGTGTGTGTGTGTGTTCTCTAAAGGGAACACACACAACTTCTACTCCTTTTTATAACAGCCCTATAGTTTACCATTATAAGCCCCTCCCCATAACAAGGAAAGAGGAGCAGAGGAAGTTTAGCTTGCAAGAGGAAAAGGATCTACTGGATTTGTCTTTAGAAGGTTTTCCATCGCACGTGCTGCCCACAATATGCAACTGAAGACCCTGAGCCAAGATAAAAGAAAGGTTACATGGAGCTGAAGTTCTTCTGTAGCATGGTGAATTGAATGATCCGAAATGGCTAGTTATACTTGGATTGCAGGCCTTCGTGCGACTTAATGAAAGATTAGTGGGTTTACAGGTGCAGTGCCATGTTGCCGACCCGAATGCAACCTTGATTAAGCATTTAATAGTCTAATTGGCTTCCCTAAAAAGTTTTAACTGTGCTAAAAGCAAAGATTGGCGGCTTTAATTCTGTGAAAATTAATTTCTTCTGGGCCTCTGGATGGGGAGCCATTGTCAATCAAGGGGTTTGTTTACCCTCCCCCTACGATGTCCCTATCAGAGAGCCAATAAAGATAAGGGGAGGGTGAGAGGGGGCTCTGCCTGTGCAAACTCATGTTGAACACAAAGTGCCATCAGACAAAAGGGAGCAGCCAGAGGAAAATCATCCCCCACCCAGGTCTCCGCTCACTAAATATTTCTGGTTAAAAGACAATAAACCAATGTGACCCCTAAACAGGTCACTGTCATTAGCACACATTGCTCCTAGGGAAGATTTCATCTTTAAAAATCACCCAAGATCTAGAATAATCCTAACTGAATTCTACCTTCTTCCTAATGGAAACCCCTAAAATCAGGGCATGCATTGCCACATCACACGATTTATTTTACTTTTGGGGAGAGAATTGCTGCGTTGGAGGTGCAGTTCCAGTATCCTCACTGCAGCATTTCACCACAATGTTGCTGTAAAAGCTTTTTTTCCTGTAGGCAATTAAAAATGGCCGCCTGAGGTATTTTCTCAAAACTGCTAAACAACTGACCCGATCCCTGGACTTGTTACTAATTCATACTAAATTACTTATTTATACATCAGACAAACATAGGGTACAAGTGAAACCTTTAATGGCCAACTTGTGGTTAAGAAGAGCTAGCTCTCAGAACCAGGGGTCTCTTCAGGCAGATTTTAGTTAAAAAAAATCCCAGCAGGACTTGTGTTCCTAAAAGCCAGCGCACCACACAACCACGACTTAACCACTGAGGACTTCTACACTACTTTTGTAGTGTCTATTCTACCGGCTAACAAGGTACAATCCTCTTTCTACATCATAACAGAGCTGGACAAACTGGACAAGTGGATTTCTTCCCCAGCCTGGTGTACAGCAGTGGGATATTGGGGGTGGCGACATATGGAGTTCTTAGCGCTACGCAAAGCATTGTGGGACGCAACTTTGAGAAGCAGATCGTGCTCCAAAGACGGTCAGTGGAAACCACCATTTTCCCGCACCGGCCGCCGCAGTGGACAAATGGCTTCCCGCGAATTTGCTTTATGGGTTTAGCAAATGTACATCTCTCACAGAAGTGCATCCAAAAAAGGCAGGTTGGCCCTGTTTAGCCATGCAATAACTACATAATGAACACGGCACAATTCTGTGAGGTCTTGAATGAATTGGTCCCAAAGTCAGCTTGCCAAAGCCCCCTGTACAGAATAGGTATAGCGAGATGGAGAATAGACAGTATTCTGTAACACTTACTCTCAACTGCGTGTACTGCACAGAAAAGTAGGCAGAGGGGAGAGGAGAGGTCTTAATTATACAACACGGAACAGTCCTGATTAAGATAAGACAGCAGAGACTGACATTAGTACACAACCTTTAATTCTTTTGGGTAACTAGAGCATCCTGGTTAAACAACCCCTTGTTTTGGTCACCCACTGGTCAGTGTAAATCTTGTTGCAAGAACCACTTTGCCCACCCAGTCTGTCCATTTTCCTATCGGCTGTCAAACTCCAACCCTACTAGATCCTTGGCGCTCATATTTACGATGGCCTAATGTCCATCACAAGCATGTTTGAATCCTCTTACTACATTAGCCTTATATCACTTCTGCTGAGAGCCAATTCCACAAATATACCACCATTTCCGTGACGAACGACTTCACATTTTCACGGAGCCTTCCACCCCCCAGTTTCCGAGCGTGGCTTCTTGTTATAACACTTTTCTCTGAGATACAGTGGGCTTCCTTCCTCTACTTTGTTGGAACCCTCCATATGTTAGAACGTTCTTATATCCCCCTCTCCTCCAAGTTGTAAATATGGTGGTCTTTTATAGTCTTTCCCAATGGGTTTTATGGTGTAGACCAGCATTTCCCAAACTTTGTTACCCTGTGCTCCCTCTGCTAGAAAATAGTCCCCCAAAACTCCCAATTAATAAATCTCATCGCCATCTCACTAATTACACTGTGTGAGTGATCCCAGGCAGTAAAGGGTCCTGAGCCTGTGGGGAAAACATATGCTTAAATAAACCACCTAACTGCCCCTCAGTGTGTGAAGGCAGCAGTGGGAGAGGGGGAGTGGGGTAAATCACTCTTACTCACTGCGGGAGCTTCCAAAGTCACTCCCCACAATGCCTTGCTGCTGTGTCACCTGGCAGCTCATGCTGTAACTGTGATACCCCCCAACACTAAGGTGCAGTCCCCATACAGACTCAGGACCCCACAGTGTGTATGCTTGTTTTCTCTTTTTCTCTTGAGGAATCCATCAAGAAAAGAACTTTGTCTACAATCACAATTAAACCATTCCTCAGCGCCACAGGAGGTGTCTTTCCCCAGCCATCGAACATGACCCAATATCAACACGACAGGTCACCCGAAGGCCTCACTTACCGTGGACATGGGACTGCTGGAAACTTTTCCCGGGCGCGAAGTGAAAGTTCCCAGCGACCTGTTGCAAAGAAACACATTGGTTTGGTTACGGCTTCGAACACCTGCAATGACCTTCCCGCAGAACTAGGAAGGGGGGAAAGGGTCGCCCGAGCTCGCAAAGCGTGGAATGTGCCATATGAGTGGGAGTAAGGGTCTGCCCGCGATTCGTCATGGGGGGACTCCATGCCTCTGGACGAGCTTATTGGCAAAATGCTCCACAAAAATCGCTAGTTTCGCTTAAGGCTAATTTCCACTGAAGTCTTTACTTTTATTTATTTTTTAACCCTAGTTGGGAAGCAGGGGGTCCTCAGAGCTGAATGGTGTTAATTCGAGCTCCGGGGACCCCCTGCTCCCAGAGGTACTTACCTCTGAGAGGGCCCCGGATGGGCACGCAATATGGAAGTTTAAAGGTCCAGCTGGCCAACGTCATCCCTTGTGGCTTCCTATTGGCCTCCGAACCTTTAATCCCGCATTACATACCGGCAGCACCTTTAGAGGTCAGAATCTCAGGGTGCAGGGGGTCCCCGAAGCTGGAATCAACGCGGTTCAGCTCAGGAGACCCCCAGCATCATACCCAGGAGACGTGGGGGGATACATTTATTTATAAAGGGAACGGCTTTTCTTTTGGAGACTATAGATGGGACAAGCAGCTGAAAGCTGCGAACTGGCAAAATGGAAGACTCCTCTAGCGACGTTTTTAACCCTTTGAAGCTTGCCGAAGCGTTTCCCAAGGAATCCAGTCTGGGGGGCAGGAAATGCTTACAATTCCACGCCTGCATGCGGGACAGTTTGGCACTTCTCTGCATGTACACCGAACGCAAAGCAGAGCAACAATGTGTTATCTGCACCTGTGACACTGCTGCTGCTGCCCTCAACCCAAACATTCCTCAACTCTTCCGCTGTAGTTGCTTTGCAAAGTACCCTTGGCAGTGGAAGGGTTAAAGGGTATCTAGCACGCGAGTGCAGTTTTTCACGCTTGTTTAGTAATGAAGATTTCCTTTTAAGTTAGAGACGTTGGAAGTCAGTGTATCATTTCGTGGCACTTCTTCCCCACTTTTTGTTCTTTGATACATCTGTAGATACATTTTTTTCTATTTGGAATGTGCAGTATTTTATTTTTTCACACTTATTCGCACATTTTAATTCTCACTCGTCACACGATATTTATATATTTTTGCATGTTTTAACCATCTACATACTGTATACATCAATATACAGACAGACGTCTGAATACCTACATGTTTACAAATACATTAATATACGTGTGTATATATGTGTATAAATGGATACACATTTTTATGTATATTAGGACACTAGTTTATGATTTCATTCTCCTTTTAGTATATATCTACATGTAAAAGAATAAAACAATTTAGTGTCAGATATAAAAATAAGTCATTTTTATTGTTTTCGGATGGACACTATTTATATTAAAGTATACGGGTTAAGTCTTGTCCTACGCCTCCTACTTTCTCTCCTCTAGTAACAAGATTATGAAGTCCCTCCTGTATATATGGTGTTACAAGGCAGAAGCAGGATCTGACGATCGAGTCACATTGGTCTTAATATGGGAGACGTGTGAGGAGCACTTACCTTGTTGACTTCTAGAAACCCGTACACTTGGCAGCCCTCGTTCCTCTGCTCTTCCATCTTCTGGCTGAACCCTCCCGCTTACAGTGGGCTATGGAGTCCGGAGTCTTGAACGCCCAGCCTTTCCTTCGGTACGCCTCGCGGACATCATCGCAGGAGTTACAACACCTGCGAGGAACCAGATAACACAACCATGTTATTACGAGCGACAGAATGTGTGAAACAATAACCGCAAAGAACTAGGAAACACATTCTAGAATCATAATCTAATTTAAGAAAATAAGGTGGTTCCCAGCACTCGAGAGATATGTTAATAAGAACGGTCACACGCGTCAAGTGAAAAAAACAATAGAACATTTGTTACTGATGTGAGTGTGTACAGAAACATGCGATATTACATCTCATACAAAAAAAGGTCAACAATGTGATACACCACTCAGGTCCTAAAGCGACACGGACAATCGCAGGAGAATATATACAGAATATGTATCAAAATGAGCACGTCTGAGTGAACACACAAACTAGATACACAACCAAAAACAGAAAGAAAAAGAGCAAAAGGAAACAAACATGAGTAATAGCACACAATTACACGCGTCTCACACGCGCTGTGACTCCGGTGAGCTGGGACGCCGCAGATCTAGGCATTTTGAGGGGCACTTTTTAGGAGAAGGGAAGTGCCACCTGTATTTGACACGTGGGAACTGATCTGAAGACTGGGTTAGTGCCCCGAAACGTTGCCCCCCTTGTTTAATTGCGTGTTCCCTTGCCCCATGCTCGTGGGATTTTCTCCTCGAGTCCTTGTAGTGGATAAGTATCGGAGCGCATACATACTAGTGTTGATTTTGATACATATTCTGTATATATCGTACTGTTATTGTCCTTGTTGGTGTATGATCCGAGTGATGTGTATCACCGGATATATTTTGTATGAGATGGAATATTGCATCCTTCTGTACACACACTATATCTTTTATCAGCAACAAATATTGCGTTTTTTTCATCATTTAACACGTGCCCGTTACCACCCTTACCAAATAATACGTTTTCAGTGCTGGGAACCACCTTTATTTTTTACCATTAACCTAGAGGGAATTGGGGTCCTGTTCCTGTTGCACCGGTATTTGTATATATTGATACCCGTTCCGTTCCAAGGGGGTGCTGTCTGACCTAAACACTTTTCATAATATTAAGTCTCCTTAAAGTGATCAGAAGCATTGGAAAACCTGAAACAAATCAATAACAATGATACAGCTCAACCCCGTTACAACGCGAATCCGCTTAGAACGCGATGCCAGCGTGGCGCCCAACCATTGTGTACTCCGAGCACAAAAAGTCATCTGCTTTATGTCATAAAATGCCAAGGTAAATCGCCGGTATTGCGAGTTGCTTTTATATTCTCTAGGATTTAAAGAATATTCTGGCAAAGGAAAAACATGGGTAGGATCATGTGAGTAGGTTACAGGCTCTGTACTTCTGTAACCCAGGCTGTGCTGCAAAGCTGTGTAATGCAGCAGGCAGAAGCTTATATGGGTCCCATGTTAAAATGGATAAGAAGCAAAAGGGGAAACCGAGTGCTCATTTGCATGTCATTACCCAGAATCCCTAGCTGTAGTGGAAGCATAGTATCCTGTTAGATAATGGGGAAAGGCAGGGTTGCAGACCTGTTAACGTGCTCACAAGTGATATTTTTATTTGATCGTTCGTAGCACAAATTGAAACGGTTGAACAATTTTAAATTAACCGAGCCAGCCGCGGAACGTGACAGAGCCACCTTGCGCCAGCCGTCGACGTTCTTGTTGGGGTGGAGAGGCCAACAGCTAGGAAACTCGAGACAGATCCTTTTTTTTAATACTACTAGGTGAGCGACTAGTCACTCTGTTTATGTGATTTAGGGGAATATTCACCCAATTAAGAAAAAACATCCCGAATTCAACCCTGCCCCTTGTTAGAATAAGCTGCACACCTCTCTCTACCTGTATTGGTTCTCAGGATGTTATTGGCGTTAACCAAGCTGATGCTGGCACAACGAAACCCTTCCCCTCCTCTGCTCCATGCCAACCAATGTCTGATAACTGCGCCTAGCAGGCTCCAGCATTTATAGCTAACCAACACACTGCGTTATGATGTCACTGATGAGCTCACGTGACCTCACAATGCTGTGGTCAGCGGCCTACCTACCAAAGGCAGAAAGAATTATGTGAAGGAGCCCACCCAGCCAACACGAGACATCATTATTTATAATAGTAGTATGAATATATATTCAAGCATACCGTCTGCAAAGGATTACCAACATATTAGAATATAAATAATATTTATAATCATTGGAATTGCAACTCTTGAGTTAAAACATAACTGCAAAGGACCAAACACCACGACAGAGATATACACACACGGGACACTATCTAACGCGATAGATCGCATCCTCAAGCACTACAGAACTTGCAAATAACCAACAATTTTAACGTTACGATCATAAAGAAATAAATAAAAAACGCTTCCTTGACATGATCACAATTACACCCAACACACACTTAATATAGGTCTACCTACTATCACAGAAAATGGAAACATCTCAGCCATACCCCAACCTGCCAGAGCATCTAAAGAGGGCAAACTCATGTCACCCGAGTTTTTAAACAAGAGTTTACACAGACAGAGCCCCCTCTCCTCTGCCCCCCTAATCTTTATTGGTTCTCCGATAAGGACAGGGTGGGACAAGGGGAAAGAAAACACTTCATTGGCAAACCCCTCACCATTGAAATGCCCCAAAGAAATATCACGTGTGATTACTTTACAGGGAACCCATGGCAGACAGATCTTTTGCTTTCCGCACAGTTTGATTCATTTAAAGAAGCCAATTCAGTTGGTCCATTCTTTACAAAAGGTTTTCTGTACAGTTTGCTGCGTGGGATTGTACCGGTATGTTTATTTGTAAGCTACAAGGGACTGCCACCTTCAAAACGTCACCGGATGCGGTGATATTTCCATTGGCACACGATCTCCGGGGTGAGATCCGCTCCCCTATATAACCTTCACAGCTCCCTTTTGACATACCTAGTACGGCCTGGCCACTTTAGTATGTTGCAGGGGAAATTCAGGCCGACGTGTAGGACAAATCGTCGTGGACGTCTACCCTAAAAAGGGTAACCCAGAAAGGCCGTTCTCTAAACCCGAAACCGGTAAGCCCATACCCTAAAAAAAAAAAAAAAACCTAACTCCTAATCACCTACCTCAATACCAAAAACTGGCCAGCGGCTAAACAGCAGCAGCCAACTGTCCGTTGGCGGTGAAGGCCCTATCCGTGGGCCAACTACTCCACTTATGTTTCTGGCATCCATGCACCAGTTGCGTCATGCGACAGCCCCATGGGCGATCACGTGACACGGAAGTGCCGGCGGGAGCCAGGAACCCCAGCACTGTAAAAAGGTTGACATGCAATTACCGGGTATCTTCAGTCTCGGCTCCGTAGCAGCTTTCGCAGCGTTCGGGGTCTAAGGAAGTTGGATCAAACACCGTCTCCTCTTCCGCTTTCCCTAGATCTGGAATGGAGTATGATGGAGATTAGCGGTGACGGTGCAGTCCCACCTAACATATGCCACCAAACGTCTGCCATTTACAAGCCCCACATTTGTTTTTTCATTTATTGTAGGGTCGTTACAGACACTATTGAATAACATCAAATGATAATTAATAAAATAGAGAGAGATGAGCTGGGGAGCTTCACAAATATAAGTAGCAATACACCCAAACCATGAGTGCCACGGTGCAGTGATGCAACGGGTTACCTTCTCCATGAGCGCAACTTCCCAGATAAAACTTAAAGCCAACTCAACATTTAATTTGTTATGTTACACAGTATGTGAAGCAGTGGGTCCCACTGAGCTGAACCGCACTGTTTTTCGCTCTGGAGACCCCCTGGTTCTTGAGATCTTGATATTTTTGGGCGCCAGTGTTCTGGTCCCCTTTTGGGAAATCCATATGGCTGCCACCTAAGCATCACTCCAATGGTCCAAAAGGAAGCTGTAGTGTCACCGCTTGATTGAGATTTACATTTAAATTGATTGAGATTTACATTGATTGAGATTTAGATTTACATTGATTGAGATTTAGATTTACATTTAGATTTAAATTGATTGAGATTTAGATTTACATTGATTGAGATTTAGATTTACATTGATTGAGATTTAGATTTACATTGATTGAGATTTAGATTTACATTTAGATTTACATTTACATTTAGATTTACATTGATTGAGATTTAGATTTACATTTAGATTTACATTTACATTTAGATTTACATTGATTGAGATTTAGATTTACATTGATTGAGATTTACATTGATTGAGATTTAGATTTACATTGATTGAGATTTACATTGATTGAGATTTAGATTTACATTGATTGAGAGTTAGATTTACATTTAGATTTACATTGATCGAGATTTAGATTTAAATTGATCGAGATTTAGATTTACATTGATTGAGATTTAGATTTACATTGATTGAGATTTAGATTTACATTTACATTTAGATTTACATTGATTGAGATTTAGATTTACATTGATTGAGATTTACATTGATTGAGATTTAGATTTACATTGATTGAGATTTAGATTTACATTGATTGAGATTTAGATTTAAATTTACATTTACATTTAGATTTACATTGATTGAGATTTAGATTTACATTGATTGAGATTTACATTGATTGAGATTTAGATTTACATTGATTGAGATTTAGATTTACATTTACATTTAGATTTACATTGATTGAGATTTAGATTTACATTGATTGAGATTTACATTGATTGAGATTTAGATTTACATTGATTGAGATTTAGATTTACATTTAGATTTACATTGATCGAGATTTAGATTTAAATTGATTGAGATTTAGATTTACATTGATTGAGATTGAGATTTACATTGATTGAGATTGAGATTTACATTGATTGAGATTTAGATTTACATTGATTGATATTTAGATTTACATTGATTGATATTTAGATTTACATTGATTTAGATTTAGATTTACATTGATTGAGATTTAGATTTACATTGATTGAGATTTAGATTTAAATTGATTGAGATTTACATTGATTTACAGTGATTGAGATTTAGATTTACATTAATTGAGATTTAGATTTACATTGATTGAGATTTAGATTTAAATTGATTGAGATTTAGATTTACATTGATTGAGATTTAGATTTACATTGATTGAGATTTAGATTCACATTTAGATTTACATTGATTGAGATTTAGATTTACATTTAGATTTACATTAATTGAGATTTAGATTTACATTTACATTGATTGAGATTTAGATTTAAATTGATTGAGATTTAGATCTACATTGATTGAGATTTAGATTTACATTGATTGAGATTTAGATTCACATTTAGATTTACATTGATTGAGATTTACATTTAGATTTACATTAATTGAGATTTAGATTTACATTTAGATTTAAATTGATAGAGATTTAGATTTACATTGATAGAGATTTAGATTTACATTGATTGAGATTTAGATTTACATTTAGATTTACATTGATTGAGATTTAGATTTAAATTGATTGAGATTTACATTGATTGAGATTTAGATTTACATTGATTGAGATTTACATTGATTGAGATTTAGATTTACATTGATTGAGATTTAGATTTATATTGATTGAGATTTAGATTTACATTGATTTACATTTAGATTTAAATTGATAGAGATTTAGATTTACATTGATTGAGATTGAGATTTACATTAAGATTTAGATTTACATTGATTGAGATTTAGATTTACATTGATTGAGATTTACATTGATTGAGATTGAGATTTACATTGATTGAGATTTAGATTCACATTTAGATTTACATTGATTGAGATTTAGATTTACATTTAGATTTACATTGATTGAGATTTAGATTTACATTTAGATTTACATTAATTAAGATTTAGATTTACATTTAGATTTAAATTGATTGAGATTTAGATTTACATTGATTGAGATTTAGATTTACATTGATTGAGATTTAGATTTACATTGATTGAGATTTAGATTTACATTGATTGAGATTTAGATTTACATTGATTGAGATTTAGATTTACATTGATTGAGATTTAGATTTACATTGATTGAGATTTAGATTTACATTGATTGAGATTTAGATTTACATTGATTGAGATTTACATTGATTGAGATTGAGATTTACATTGATTGAGATTTAGATTCACATTTAGATTTACATTGATTGAGATTTAGATTTACATTTAGATTTACATTGATTGAGATTTAGATTTACATTTAGATTTACATTAATTAAGATTTAGATTTACATTTAGATTTAAATTGATTGAGATTTAGATTTACATTGATTGAGATTTAGATTTACATTGATTGAGATTTAGATTTACATTGATTGAGATTTAGATTTACATTGATTGAGATTTAGATTTACATTGATTGAGATTTAGATTTACATTGATTGAGATTTAGATTTACATTGATTGAGATTTAGATTTACATTGATTGAGATTTACATTGATTGAGATTTAGATTTACATTGATTGAGATTTACATTGATTGAGATTTACATTGATTGAGATTTAGATTTACATTGATTGAGATTTAGATTTACATTGATTGAGATTTACATTGATTGAGATTTTGATTTACATTGATTGAGATTTAGATTTACATTGATTGAGATTTAGATTTAAATTGATTGAGATTTACATTGATTTACATTGATTGAGATTTAGATTTACATTGATTGAGATTTAGATTTACATTGATTGAGATTTTGATTTACATTGATTGAGATTTAGATTTACATTGAAATTTAGATTTACATTGAGATTTAGATTTACATTGATTGAGATTTAGATTTACATTTAGATTTACATTGATTGAGATTTAGAGTTACATTGATTGAGATTTAGAATTACATTGATTAAGATTTAGATTTACATTGATTGAGATTTAGATTTACATTGATTGAGATTTACATTGATTGAGATTGAGATTTACATTGATTGAGATTGAGATTTACATTGATTGAGATTGAGATTTACATTGATTGAGATTTAGATTTACATTGATTGAGATTTACATTTAGATTTAGATTGATAGAGATTTAGATTGATTGAGATTTAGATTTACATTGATTGAGTTTTAGATTTACATTGATTGAGATTGAGATTTACATTGATTGAGATTGAGATTTACATTGATTGAGATTTAGATTTACATTGATTGAGATTTAGATTTGCATTGATTGAGATTTACATTGATTGAGATTTAGATTCACATTTAGATTTACATTGATTGAGATTTAGATTTACATTAATTGAGATTTAGATTTACATTTAGATTTAAATTGATTGAGATTTAGATTTACATTTAGATTTACATTGATTGAGATTTAGATTTACATTGATTGAGATTTAGATTTACATTGATTGAGATTTAGATTTACATTTAGATTTACATTGATTGAGATTTAGATATACATTGATTAAGATTTAGATTTACATTGATTCAGATTTAGATTTACATTGATTGAGATTTACATTGATTGAGATTTACATTGATTGAGATTTAGATTTAAATTGATTGAGATTTAGATTTACATTGATTGAGATTTAGATTTACATTGATTGAGATTTAGATTTACATTGATTCAGATTTAGATTTACATTGATTGAGATTTAGATTTACATTGATTGAGATTTAGATTTACATTGATTGAGATTTAGATTTACATTGATTGAGATTTAGATTTACATTGATTGAGATTTAGATTTAAATTGATTGAGATTTAGATTTACATTTAGATTTACATTTACATTTAGATTTACATTGATTGAGATTTAGATTTACATTGATTGAGATTTACATTGATTGAGATTTAGATTTACATTGATTGAGATTTAGATTTACATTTACATTTAGATTTACATTGATTGAGATTTACATTGATTGAGATTTAGATTTACATTGATTGAGATTTACATTTAGATTTAAATTGATCGAGATTTAGATTTACATTGATTGAGATTTAGATTTACATTGATTGAGATTGAGATTTACATTGATTGAGATTGAGATTTAACATTGATTGAGATTTAGATTTACATTGATTGATATTTAGATTTACATTGATTGAGATTTAGATTTACATTGATTGAGATTTAGATTTACATTGATTGAGATTTAGATTTACATTGATTGAGATTTAGATTTACATTGATTGAGATTGAGATTTACATTGATTGAGATTGAGATTTACATTGATTGAGATTTACATTGATTGAGATTTACATTTACATTTACATTTACATTGATTGAGATTTAGATTTACATTGATTGAGATTGAGATTTACATTGATTGAGATTGAGATTTACATTGATTGAGATTTACATTGATTGAGATTGAGATTTACATTGATTGAGATTGAGATTTACATTGATTGAGATTTAGATTTACATTGATTGAGATTTACATTGATTGAGATTTAGATTTTCATTTAGATTTACATTGATTGAGATTTACATTTTCATTTAGATTTACATTGATTTAGATTTAGATTGAAATTGATTGAGATTTAGATTTACATTTAGATTTACATTGATTGAGATTTAGATTCACATTTAGATTTACATTGATTGAGATTTAGATTTACATTGATTGAGATTTAGATTTACATTGATTCAGATTTAGATTTACATTGATTGAGATTTAGATTTACATTGATTGAGATTTAGATTTACATTGAGATTTAAATTGATTGAGATTTAGATTTACATTGATTGAGATTTAGATTTACATTGAGATTTAAATTGATTGAGATTTAGATTTACATTGATTGAAATTTAGATTTACATTGATTGAAATTTAGATTTACATTGATTGAAATTTAGATTTACATTGATTGAGATTTAGATTTACATTTAGATTTACATTGATTGAGATTTAGATTTACATTGATTGAGATTTAGATTTACATTGAGATTTAAATTGATTGAGATTTAGATTTACATTGATTGAGATTTAGATTTACATTGATTGAAATTTAGATTTACATTGATTGAAATTTAGATTTACATTGATTGAAATTTAGATTTACATTGATTGAGATTTAGATTTACATTTAGATTTACATTGATTGAGATTTAGATTTACATTGATTGAGATTTAGATTTACATTGATTGAGATTTGGATTTACATTGATTTACATTGATTGAGATTTAGGTTTACATTTAGATTTACATTGATTGAGATTTAGATTTACATTTACATTTAGATTTACATTGATTGAGATTTAGATTTACATTGATTGAGATTTAGATTTTCATTGATTGAGATTTAGATTTACATTGATCGAGATTTAGATTTAAATTGATCGAGATTTAGATTTACATTGATTGAGATTTAGATTTACATTGATTGAGATTAAGATTTACATTGATTGAGATTTACATTGATTGAGATTTAGATTTACATTGATTTAGATTTACATTGATTGATATTTAGATTTACATTGATTGAGATTTAGATTTACATTGATTGAGATTTAGATTTACATTGATTGAGATTTAGATTTACATTGATTGAGATTTAGATTTACATTGATTGAGATTTAGATTTACTTTGATTGAGATTTACATTGATTTACAGTGATTGAGATTTAGATTTACATTGATTGAGATTTAGATTTACATTGATTGAGATTTACATTGACATTGATTGAGATTTACATTGACATTGATTGAGATTTAGATTTACATTGATTGAGATTTACATTGATTGAGATTGAGATTTACATTGATTGAGATTGAGATTTACATTGATTGAGATTGAGATTTACATTGATTGAGATTTAGATTTACATTGTTTGAGATTAAGATTTACATTTAGATTTACATTGATTGAGATTTAGATTTACATTGATTGAGATTTACATTGATTGAGATTTAGATTTACATTGATTGAGATTTAGATTTACATTGATTGAGATTTAGATTATCATTTAGATTTACATTGATTGAGATTTAGATTTTCATTTAGATTTACATTGATTGACATTTAGATTTACATTTAGATTTAGATTGATTTGAGATTTAAATTGATTGAGATTTACATTGATTGAGATTTAGATTTACATTGATTGAGATTTAGATTTACATTGATTGAGATTTAGATTTACATTGATTGAGATTTAGATTTAAATTGATTGAGATTTACATTGATTTACAGTGATTGAGATTTAGATTTACATTGATTGAGATTTACATTGATTGAGATTGAGATTTACATTGATTGAGATTTACATTGATTGAGATTGAGATTTACATTGATTGAGATTGAGATTTACATTGATTGAGATTGAGATTTACATTGATTGAGATTTAGATTTACATTGTTTGAGATTAAGATTTACATTTAGATTTACATTGATTGAGATTTAGATTTACATTGATTGAGATTTAGATTTACATTGATTGAGATTTACATTGATTGAGATTTAGATTTACATTGATTGAGATTTACATTGATTGAGATTTAGATTTACATTGATTGAGATTTAGATTATCATTTAGATTTACATTGATTGAGATTTAGATTTTCATTTAGATTTACATTGATTGAGATTTAGATTTACATTGATTGACATTTAGATTTACATTTAGATTTACATTGATTTGAGATTTACATTGATTGAGATTTAAATTGATTGAGATTTACATTGATTGAGATTTAGATTTACATTGATTGAGTTTTACATTGATTGAGATTTACATTGATTGAGATTTACATTGATTGAGATTTACATTGATTGAGATTTAGATTTAACTTGATTGAGATTTACATTGATTTAGATTTAGATTGACATTGATTGAGATTTAGATTCAAATTTAGATTTACATTGATTGAGATTTATATTTACATTGATTGAGATTTACATTTAGATTTACATTGATTGAGATTTAGATTTACATTGATTGAGATTTAGATTTAAATTGATTGAGATTTACATTGATTTACATTGATTGAGATTTAGATTTACATTTAGATTTACATTGATTGAGATTTAGATTTACATTTACATTTAGATTTACATTGATTGAGATTTAGATTTACATTTAGATTTACATTGATCGAGATTTAGATTTAAATTGATCGAGATTTAGATTTACATTGATTTAGATTTACATTGATTGAGATTTAGATTTACATTTAGATTTACATTGATTGAGATTTAGATTTACATTGATTGAGATTTAGATTTACATTGATTGAGATTTACATTGATTGAGATTTAGATTTACATTTAGATTTACATTGATTGAGATTTAGATTTACATTGATTGAGATTTAGATTTACATTGATTGAGATTTACATTGATTGAGATTTAGATTTACATTGATTGAGATTTACATTGATTGAGATTTAGATTTACATTGATTTAGATTTACATTGATTGATATTTAGATTTACATTGATTGAGATTTAGATTTACATTGATTGAGATTTAGATTTACATTGATTGAGATTGAGATTTACATTGATTGAGATTTAGATTTACATTGATTGAGATTTAGATTTACAGTGATTGAGATTTAGATTTACATTGATTGAGATTTACATTGACATTGATTGAGATTGAGATTTACATTGATTGAGATTGAGATTTACATTGATTGAGATTGAGATTTACATTGATTGAGATTTAGATTTACATTGTTTGAGATTAAGATTTACATTTAGATTTACATTGATTGAGATTTAGATTTACATTGATTGAGATTTACATTGATTGAGATTTAGATTTACATTGATTGAGATTTACATTGATTGAGATTTAGATTTACATTGATTGAGATTTAGATTATCATTTAGATTTACATTGATTGAGATTTAGATTTTCATTTAGATTTACATTGATTGAGATTTAGATTTACATTGATTGAGATTTAGATTTACATTGATTGAGATTTAGATTTACATTGATTGAGATTTACATTGATTGAGATTTACATTGATTGAGATTTAGATTTAACTTGATTGAGATTTACATTGATTTAGATTTAGATTTACATTGATTGAGATTTAGATTCAAATTGAGATTTACATTGAATTGAGATTTAGATTGAAATTGATTTGAGATTTAGATTTACATTTAGATTTACATTGATTGAGATTTAGATTCACATTTAGATTTACATTGATTCAGATTTACATTGATTGAGATTTAGATTGAAATTGATTGAGATTTACATTGATTGAGATTTAGATTTACATTGATTGAAATTTAGATTTACATTGAGATTTAAATTGATTGAGATTTAGATTTAAATTGATTGAGATTTACATTAATTGAGATTTAGATTTACATTGATTTACATTGATTGAGATTTAGATTTACATTTAGATTTACATTGATTGAGATTTAGATTTACATTGATTGAGATTTAGATTTACATTGATTGAGATTTAGATTTACATTGATTGAGATTTAGATTTACATTGATTGAGATTTAGATTTACATTGATTGAGATTTAGATTTACATTGATTGAGATTTAGATTTAAATTGATTGAGATTTACATTGATTTACATTGATTGAGATTTAGATTTACATTGATTGAGATTTAGATTTACATTGATTGAGATTTAGATTTACATTTAGATTTATATTGATCGAGATTTACATTGATTGAGATTTAGATTTACATTGATTGAGATTTAGATTTACATTGATTGAGATTGAGATTTACAGTGATTAAGATTTAGATTTACATTGATTGAGATTTAGATTTACATTGATTGAGATTTAGATTTACATTTAGATTTACATTGATTGAGATTTAGATTTAAATTGATTGAGATTTACATTGATTGAGATTTAGATTTACATTTAGATTTACATTGATTGAGATTTAGATTTACATTGATTGAGATTTAGATTTACATTGATTGAGATTTAGATTTACATTGATTGAAATTTACATTTACATTGATTGAGATTTACAGTGATTGAGATTGAGATTTACATTGATTGAGATTTAGATTTACATTGGTTAAGATTTACATTGGTTGAGATTGAGATTTATTTACATTGATTGAGATTTAGATTTACATTGATTGAGATTTAGATTTACATTGGTTGAGATTTAGATTTACATTGATTGAGATTCAGATTTACATTGGCTGAGATTTAGATTTACATTGATTGAGATTTAGATTTACATTGATTGAGATTTAGATTTACATTGATTGAGATTTAGATTTACATTGATTGAGATTTAGATTTACATTGGTTGAGATTTAGATTTACATTGATTGAGATTTAGATTTACATTGATTGAGATTTAGATTTACATTGATTGAGATTTAGATTTACATTGATTGAGATTTTGATTTACATTGATTGAGATTTACATTTACATTTAGATTTACAATGATTGAGATTTAGATTTACATTGATTGAGATTTACATTGATTGAGATTTAGATTTACATTGATTGAGATTTAGATTTACATTGATTGAGATTTAGATTTAAATTGATTGAGATTTACATTGATTTACATTGATTGAGATTTAGATTTACATTTAGATTTACATTGATTGAGATTTAGATTTACATTGATTGAGATTTAGATTTACATTGATTGAGATTTAGATTTACATTGATTGAGATTTAGATTTACATTGATTGAGATTTAGATTTAAATTGATTGAGATTTACATTGATTTACATTGATTGAGATTTAGATTTACATTGATTGAGATTTAGATTTACATTGATTGAGATTTAGATTTACATTGATTGAGATTTAGATTTACATTGATTGAGATTTACATTGATTGAGATTGAGATTTACATTGATTGAGATTGAGATTTACATTGATTGAGATTGAGATTTACATTGATTGAGATTTAGATTTACATTGATTGAGATTTAGATTTACATTGATTGAGATTTAGATTTGCATTGATTGAGATTTACATTGATTGAGATTTAGATTCACATTTAGATTTACATTGATTGAGATTTAGATTTACATTAATTGAGATTTAGATTTACATTTAGATTTAAATTGATTGAGATTTAGATTTACATTTAGATTTACATTGATTGAGATTTAGATTTACATTGATTGAGATTTAGATTTACATTGATTGAGATTTAGATTTACATTTAGATTTACATTGATTGAGATTTAGATATACATTGATTAAGATTTAGATTTACATTGATTCAGATTTAGATTTACATTGATTGAGATTTACATTTAGATTTACATTGATTGAGATTTACATTGATTGAGATTTAGATTTAAATTGATTGAGATTTACATTGATTGAGATTTAGATTTACATTGATTGAGATTTAGATTTACATTGATTGAGATTTAGATTTACATTGATTGAGATTTAGATTTACATTGATTGAGATTTAGATTTAAATTGATTGAGATTTAGATTTACATTTAGATTTACATTTACATTTAGATTTACATTGATTGAGATTTAGATTTACATTGATTGAGATTTACATTGATTGAGATTTAGATTTACATTGATTGAGATTTAGATTTACATTTACATTTAGATTTACATTGATTGAGATTTAGATTTACATTGATTGAGATTTACATTTAGATTTAAATTGATCGAGATTTAGATTTACATTGATTGAGATTTAGATTTACATTGATTGAGATTGAGATTTACATTGATTGAGATTGAGATTTACATTGATTGAGATTTAGATTTAACATTGATTGAGATTTAGATTTAACATTGATTGAGATTTAGATTTACATTGATTGATATTTAGATTTACATTGATTGAGATTTAGATTTACATTGATTGAGATTTAGATTTACATTGATTGAGATTTAGATTTACATTGATTGAGATTGAGATTTACATTGATTGAGATTGAGATTTACATTGATTGAGATTTACATTGATTGAGATTTAGATTTACATTGATTGAGATTTAGATTTACATTGATTGAGATTTACATTGATTGAGATTGGGATTGAGATTCAGATTTACATTGATTGAGATTGAGAGTTACATTGATTGAGATTGGGATTGAGATTCAGATTTACATTGATTGAGATTTAGATTTACATTGATTGAGATTGAGATTTACATTGATTGAGATTGGGATTGAGATTCAGATTTACATTGATTGAGATTTAGTTTACATTGATTGAGATTTACATTGATTGAGATTTAGATTTACATTGATTGAGATTGAGATTTACATTGATTGAGATTGAGATTTACATTACATAGTTACATAGTAGATGAGGTTGAAAAAAGACGTACGTCCATCAAGTTCAACCTATGCTAAATTTAGACAACAGATACTTTATTCTATATCTATACTTACTTATTGATCCAGAGGAAGGCAAACAAAAAACCCCATTAAGGGGAAAAATTAATTCCTTCCTGACTCCAAGAATTGGCAATCGGATTAATCCCTGGATCAACATCCTTCCCATGTATACTTATTTGGTATATCCCTGTATACCTTTCCCATCTAAAAAGATGTCCAACCTTTTTTTGAACAAATCTATTGTATCTGCCATCACAGTCTCCATGGGTAATGAATTCCACATTTTAACTGCCCTTACTGTAAAGAACCCTTTCCTTTGTTGCTGGTGAAATTTCCTTTCCTCCAACCTTAAGGGATGGCCCCGAGTCCTTTGTACTGCCCGTGGGATGAATAGTTCTTTTGAAAGCTCCTTGTATTGTCCCTGAATATATTTGTATATAGTTATCATATCCCCTCTTAGACGCCTCTTTTCTAATGTAAATAAGCCTAATTTAGCTAGCCTCTCCTCATAAGTTAGAATGTCCATCCCCTTTATTAATTTAGAGGCTCTCTTGACCGTGGACAGGAAGGGGGGGGCAGTGGACAGGAAGGGGGGGGCAGTGGACAGGAGGGGGAGGGGACAGCGGACAGGAGGGGGGGACAGTGGACAGGAGGGGGGGACAGTAGACAGGAGGGGGGGGGACAGTGGACAGGAGGGGGGGGACAGTGGACAGGAGGGGGGGGGGACAGTGGACAGGAGGGGGGGGACAGTGGACAGGAGGGGGGGGGGGGCAGTGGACAGGAGGGGGGGGGGGACAGTGGACAGGAGGGGGGGGGACAGTGGACAGGAGGGGGGGGACAGTGGACAGGAGGGGGGGGGACAGTGGACAGGAGGGGGGGGGACAGTGGACAGGAGGGGGGGGGGGACAGTGGACAGGAGGGGGGGGACAGTGGACAGGAGGGGGGGGGGACAGTGGACAGGAGGGGGGGGGGACAGTGGACAGGAGGGGGGGGGGACAGTGGACAGGAGGGGGGGGGACAGTGGACAGGAGGGGGGGGGGACAGTGGACAGGAGGGGGGGGGACAGTGGACAGGAGGGGGGGGGGACAGTGGACAGGAGGGGGGGGGACAGTGGACAGGAGGGGGGGGGACAGTGGACAGGAGGGGGGGGACAGTGGACAGGAGGGGGGGGGGGACAGTGGCCAGGAGGGGGGGGGGACAGTCGACAGGAGGGGGGGCAGTCGACAGGAGGGGGGGCAGTCGACAGGAGGGGGGGACAGTGGACAGGAGAGGGGGACAGTGGAAAGGAGGGGGGGGGACAGTGGACAGGAGGTGGGGACAGTGGGCAGGAGGGGGGCAGTGGACAGGAGGGGGGGGTGGGTTGCTTAAAATTTCCGGGTCCCTCCTCTCCACTCCCCCTGTATGTTTCTCCGCTCCCCCCTCTCTTTACGCTCCTGACCACCCCCTGTAGCTCCGGTCCCCACCCTACAGTGCCTGAAACACACACAGTGTCTCACACAGTGTCACACACACACACAGTGTCACACACACACACAGTGTCACACACACACACACACACACACACACACAGTGTCACACACACACACAGTGTCACACAGTGTCACAGACACAGTGTCACACACACAGTGTCACACACACACAGTGTCACACACACACAGTGTCACACACACACAGTGTCACACACACACAGTGTCACACACACACAGTGTCACACACACACAGTGTCACACACACACAGTGTCACACACACAGTGTCACACACACAGTGTCACACACACAAACACACACACAGTGTCACACACACACAGTGTCACGCACACACACACCGTGTCTCACACAGTGTCTCACACACAAACATACACACACACACACACACACACACACACACACACACAGTGACACTGACAGTGACACAGTGACACACAGTGACACACAGTGACACACAGTGACACACAGTGACACACACACAGTGACAGTGACACACAGTGACATACACACGTCACCTCTCGTTCCGGCCGCCGCCATCTTTGTTACTCCGCGAGGGAGGAAGGGGGTCCTTCCGTGCGCCGCCATCTTAGGTGCCACGTGTCAGCTGCCTGTCCCCCTGCCGGGGAGGAGGGGGGGGGGGGGTGAGTGGAGCATCGGGGAGGGAGGGGGGAGGGAGGGGAGGTGAGTGGAGCATCGGGGGGGGAGGGGGGAGGGAGGTGAGTGGAGCATCAGGGGGGGAGGTGATTGGAGCATTGGGGAGGGAGGGGGGGGAAAGGTGAGTGGAGCATCGGGGAGGGAGGGGGGGGAAAGGTGAGTGGAGCATCGGGGTGGAGGTGAGTGGAGCATCGGGTGGGAGGCGAGTGGAGCATCGGGTGGGAGGCGAGTGGAGCATCGGGGAGGGGGGGGGGGGTGAGTGGAGCATCGGGGAGAGAGGGGGGGGGGGTGAGTGGAGCATCGGGGAGGGAGGGGGGGGGTGAGTAGAGTATCGGGAAGGGAGGGGGAGGGAGGGGGGGAGGTGAGTGGAGCATCGGGGAGGGGTGGGCGAGGTGAGTGGAGCATCGGGGAGGGGGGGGAGGTGAGTGGAGCATCGGTGAGGGGGGGGATGTGAGTGGAGCATCGGTGAGGGGGGGGATGTGAGTGGAGCATCGGGGATGGTGTGTGTGTGTGTGTGTGTGTGTGTGTGTGTGTGTGTGTGTGTGTGTGTGTGTGTGTGTGTGTGTGTGTGTTGGCCCGTCACTCCGCCTCAGGCCAATGAGAGGTGTGTGGGGGCGGGCGGGCCAAGGGAGCAATCTCA